>NC_142930.1:61102492-61159992 GCF_046866305.1 Octopus bimaculoides
ACAAAAGCTTTGGTCTTCAAGTAAAATAATATAGCAATTACCAGATATAAATAACCATACTTTATTTCCTAAAACCTTTCAGATTTACAGCCTGTAATTCTAGAGGGGGATGAATAAAATAACTTTTTTCATTTGGTAGTATATTTTTGCCTTTATTTGGGACACATCCTAAGGATATATTCTCAGATGACACTATGGTCAGATTTTTACTGAATAAAATTTTGCATTTTTTTTGTAATAAGACTATGATCAAGACTTCAATTTAAATTTCAGTTTGAAACAAGTAGGTTTTGTGGTCTTGTTCATAGCATGAGGCCAAAGTCTGTTTCAGACTAGTTGCTACCAAAAGTCTAATTACAATTACAAACTATTGAAATAATATATGACAGTGAGGTTAATAATGGATTAAGTTTTTAATGCAGGTATGCATAAAGATTAGTGTCTTGCACACTTCTATGCTCTATTTATGTATGATTTATACTCATTCTTCTATGCTGTAAAACAACCTTTAACTTGACTCATTTGTCTTCTGCTGTTAAAGTCTATTGTGAGTCTGATCTTACAACATATACAAGAGTAGGCTGACTATTATGGAGGAGTGATGCTAGAGCTGTGAAATCTTGCATGCACTAATTTCAGCTCTTTTTATTAATGACTGCATTGTTTCTTTCAAGGAAAACTGGCATCGGACTGTTCAAAGAAGACTTCAAAAGTAACTAGTATCGACGTCTCTTGAAAATCGACAAAATTTGGCATTTGAGGGAGATCCAGCTGGTTTCCTTAAATGTTTCCTAACCTAAAATGAATGTTGGCTTCATCACTTTGAGCCTAAGACAAAAAGACAATCCATTCAGTGGAAACACTCTCTCTCACCTGCCTCAAAAAAGGCCAAAGTTGTTTCATCTACAGGGAATGTGATACCGTTTTTGGTGGGGGATGCAAAAAGCATTGTGTTTATTGAATTTCTTCAAAAGGGCCACACCATCAATGGAGAGAACTATACCAACTTACTGAGGAAGTTATGAAAGGCTACCAAAACCAAACACCCAGGAAAACTGTCAAAAGGGATCTTGTTTCATCAGGACAATGCTCCAGCACACAAGTCCTTGCTTTCAAAGACTGCTGTGTGTGACTGAGGTTTTGAAATGGTTGATTAGCCTCCCCATTCTCCTGATTTAGCCCCATATTCTTTTACTTTTACTTGTTTCAGTCATTTGACTGTGGCCATGCTGGAGCACCACTTTTAGCCGAGCAAATCAACCCCAGGACTTATACTTTGTAAGCCTAGTACTTATTCTATCGGTCTCTTTTGCCGAACCACTAAGTTATGGGGACGTAAACACACCAGCATCGGTTGTCAAGCGATGTTGGGGGGACAAATACAGACACACAAACACATACACACATACATATATATATACATATATACGACGGGTTTCTTTCAGTTTCCGTCTACTAAATCCACTCACAAGGCTTTGGTCGGCCCGAGGCTATAGTAGAAGACACTTGCCCAAGGTGCCACACAGTGGGACTGAACTCGGAACCATGTGGTTGGTAAGAAAGCTACTTACCACACAGCCACTCCTGCGCCTATGTCTATCATCTGTTTCCCAACATGAAAATTCATTTGGCTGGGAAGCACCATTGCAATGATGATGATGTCATATCTGGTGCTGATGACTTTTATGACCAACAGGATGAAAGCTTCTTTTCTAATGGGATGCAAGTGACACAGATAGAAGAAGTATCTGGACAGCAAGAGGGCTATGTTGAGAAATAAACCTAATTTGGTTTAGATACTCCATGAGAGTATCTTAGTCAGCCTATGAACTTTTAAGTTTACCCTCATATTTTTCCCTTTTCTATCTCCATCCTTCAGTCTTGGTGGAGGACAACTGTCTAAACCATTGATTCGCTTCTTTTCTTGTCCTTCACTGCATAATGACTTTGACTTTGTACTTTAGTTTGCTGTTTCTGTTATTTTTCTATTTTCATCTTGTTTTTCCTTATGTCATATCCAGATATAATTATCATACTGATGTAGAATCAACTTGAATTAACACTGGATTTGTTAATTTCTTATTTTTAAAAATTAACGTTCAAAATTAACTTTTAATGATCACTCTTGTCATTCACTAACCATATTTTGTTAATCTTATATTAGAAACTGATGAGAAGAAAGACTATGCTATTTCAGAATACTAGTGACGAAAGGGCTGCTGAAGTACTTTTCTAGAAAGGTTAAAACCAAATTATTCAGTACAATCTAAATATGAATTGAGACATAAGTTTAAACTCTGTCAGTATTGTACTAAATGAAATATAGAATATTTAATTTGAGAAACAAAATGATACCTTTGAGCTTTGAAATTTGAATCATTATGACAAAGCAAAGTGAAATGGATTCCATGATCATCAGAATATTAATAGTGATGATTCAATCTAATTATGAAACAGAATTGTTAAAAAACAAAAATTGACTGAGGGCTTATGAAATAAAAAAGAAAAGATGATAGATTATAGATATAAAAGTTGAGAATAAAAAATAAAGTAAATGAAAGTAAAAAGGACAAGAAATAAAATGAGTAAAGCAACTAGAGATAAAAATGAAATGAATGTACAAAAATTGATGATGCTGATGAAATTGGAGCATCAGACAGTTAAGAGACATAAAATAAGCTGCCGATGAAGATTAATTTTATATTCCTTCCCTGCACTAGAATCTGACACCTTGCCATATGAACTATATTAACATTCTAATGCACCATAAAATAGTCTTTTACATTTCTAATATAAAGTTTTTATGTAACAAGATGTGATCTGATCTGCAATCATATAATCCCTGTTATAATCTCCAAGGAACAAAACAGTATTAAGCATGGACTGATAAACAGGACTTACTAAAAGTGAGATTTGCAATTTCTTATGTCTTTTGACTAAGAAAGGATAGAGATTAATTCTATAAATCCACCATGATACAGCAATTGACTTTCTCATTGGAGTAAATGGAATATAATTTTATCAAGTAAATGCATGGGAATCCCAAGATAAGAACAAAGGAATCATTTTAGTCATGCATGGCTGATTTGCAACTACCATTAACATCTATTTAATCTCTACTTGATCTGCAGTTTAATGATGTAAACATCTAAAGATGTATCTGGTGATTTTGTTTCTCTGTTCAGTAGCTAATCTTTGGCTTTGCAATAATTGTCAGAAATTGATTCTCCCAACCACTTTGAAGAATAAAACATGTAAGAAGAAATAAGGTGCCCCACTTTCGATTACTGATCAAAGTTTTAACACTTCTCCACTCATCTTTAATGCTTATTTCATGTCAGCTCTAGAATGCTTTATCCCTAACATGTAATTTTGCCATAAATTAAGAGCAAAGTTGTAAAAATTAATACACTATATCAAATGTCATTATCATAATAACAAGAACAGCTGACAGGAAGAAGAATAAGAATCTTTGAATAAATAAAGATGTTTTAATCATATATGATAAAAGAAAAGATCTGTAACTCAAAGGATATGAAAATGAAAAGTAGAAATGGTAGCCAATATTGAAGTTAAAATGGGAAATTAGGGAAGTAAAAGATATATTGTTTACCAAAAGCATGATGATATAGAGCAAATAACCCATGTAAAGTATAATCAATGGTTCAGAATCTCAACGAAGAATGGGCTTTTGAAGGTGTGCAAAAAAAAAACCCCTGCTGACTAAGGCAAATGAATAAACTAGTGACAGGAAGAACACCCAGTTGTAGAAAATCTACCTTAATAAATTCCATCTAACCAATGGAAGCATGGAAAAGTGGACATTAAAACAATGATGATGATGGTGATGATGATGTCGATGATGACAATGACGACAATAACAACAATGATGATGATAGTGATGACAATGACGATGATAATGATGACAACGATGATGATGACAATGATGAGAACAATGACGATGACAATGATGACAACGATGACAACGACGACAATGACAATGATAATAATGATGACAGTGAAGATGACAACGATGATGATGATGATAATAATACTACCACAAAGCAGAGGTAGATAGTAGTAATGTGCTAAAACAATGAAGAAGATAAATTCTCTGATATACAAGGGCCAGAAATCACCTCTGACGAAGTTGCCCATATAATCAGGAAGCAAAGCTAAAATATCATAAATCACTTGGAATAGATAATGAAAGTGTAGAATTATGAAACTAAGAAGGTGGGTATAGTGCTAAGATTTGTTGGAAAATTTGTAAAAGTATCCTACATGCTGGAGAATGGCATGTAAATGGATACAATCAAATGTTGTACCATTACTAAAGAAAGGAACCACCAAAAGTGTTACAGCAACCAAATGAGTGTAATTAGCCATCCAAAGAAGGATTGATTTTCTATATGGTTTATTTGATTAGATGAAATCAAGATTAATAATGATAGTGAGACACAAACTGTTTCCTAGAAGGAAGAAATACTGTTACGCAAATTTGTAATGTTAATATTCTAGCAGAAAAATATTTGGAATATCAATCAGATATTTATCATAACATCGCTGGTTTTAGAAAGGCTTTTGACTGTGTCTGCTATGGAATATTACAACTTAGGAGAAAATGAAACATCAGCCCACCAATAGTAAAGACATCATATGAACATGTAGAAAGTCTGTTTAAAGCAATAGTTGGTAGCAGACAATTGTGTGTTCTTTCACCAAGCCTTTCCAATGTTTTTATTGTACAATGCTAATCACTTAAAGTGAAGAGGAGATGTGAAAGAGGGAAACCCAAGAAGATATGGAATGAAGTATTGACGGCTAATCTCAAAATGCTGAGCCTTAAGAAGGAGATGGCAGAGGACCAATATATGTGGTGCATTGCTGTACTTGAAAGAACCTACCTACCACAACAGAATTGAAATCCTAAAACCAAGGTGCCACATAAAAAGCATTTGTGTGGGTACTGGTGCCACGTAAAATGTACCCATTACACTCTGTAAGGTGGTTGGCATTAGGAAGGGCATCCAGCTTTAGAAATCAAGTCAAAACAGACTATGGAACTTGGTGAGGGACCTGGCCTTGCCAGTTGCTGTCAAGCCATTCAACCCATGCCATCTAAGGAAAATGGATGTTAAATGATGATGATGATGATGATGACAGAAGCCCTGAACTCTTTTACAAGAAATATTATAGAATGAGGTAGAGAAGTCAGTAATGTATTTTGTCGATGGTGCTGATTTACAATGATGTGTAATTGAAATAAGTTTGAAAAAAGGAATATAAGTAGCAAAAAATCTGAAACGTTGATCTAAATGAAATAGCAGGTGAGATACTCAAACAAGCTGATGGATCTAAATATTTTGGAAAAACAATAATAAAAGATGCGAAATCAAAAAAGGAGGTAAAATAGTAATTCTATTAAGTAGCTTAGCTTTAATAGAATTAAATACTGTTTAGGAAAAATAAAAAAATTACAACAAAATCCGTGCTTTAAGAGTAAAATTAAAACTGCTTTAGCCTCTCATATTTCTGATATCAACCGTCTTCTTTCTTCCTCCTTCTGTTCTCTACTCCAGGAGTGACCTCATCTATTTACTATTTTTTGTTTAGCTGCATGAAGAAATGTTGTTAAAGTTGTTCAGAATTAGCTTGGTATACCTAGGTTTTAGTGCCCTTGTTAACTAATGACAGGGTAAGATTATTACTTTTAGTTCTTCTGTTCCTTGAGTAAATAAGGACCAGTTACTATCACAAAAACTTATAAAGGCAGCAAAATGGCAGAATTGTTAGCATGCTAGACAAAATATATAGTGGTATTTTGTCCATCTTTACATTCTGAGTTCAAAATCTGCTGAAGTTGACTTTGCCTAACAGCCTTTCAGGGTTGATAGAATAAGTAGCAATTGAGCACTGGGGTCAGTCTAATCAACTAGTACCAACCCCCAAATTTCAGGTTTTGTATCTATAGTAAAAAGGATTATTCTAAAAGCTTATAATATCATTGCAATTCTGTTTCAACAATGAAAACTTCTATATTTTAAAAACTTTGGAGATTTTAAGATACTGAATTCATATATTTTATTTGCTAAAATGTCTGTTTATAAGGAAGAAAAATTAATAATAAAATCTTTTGAAAGTCTATTTTTAACTCTATTATTTATATCTCATTTCCCCTGCTGCCAGAGATAAAATTGATGTGAATGTATGAGTTACTAGTTGCCTTTCTTACCTCTAACCACTCAATAGTATAAGAGAATTGTTTCTTATATTTTCAGTTTAGTTAAAGTTTTCTGAAAGATGCGAAACAAAAAAATTTTTAAACAAGCTCACCACCCGTCTACATGCTTCAGTCAAGCAAGCTGTCATTTATAAATATATGATCCAAACTGAAAACAGATGTTGTTCTAAGTCAACCCTGGTCAAACCAGCCAACGATCAAAAGCATTCATTGTCATCATCATTTAACATTCAATTTCCCTACTGAAATGGGTTGGACAGTTTGACAGAAGTTGGCAAGGCAGAGAGCTGCATCAGGCGTCAATTGTCTGTTTGGTATGATTTCTACCCTTCGTGCCAACCACTTCACAGAGTGTACTGGATGCACCAGTGCTTTATATGTGGCACCAGTATCGTTAATTTTTATGTGACACCAGCACCTGTGCACTCAGGTGCTGAAAGGTATAATGTATCCAAGAATACATTATTCTGTGTCTTCTCTCATTATTTTTTAAATAGACAAGTGGCAGGATCAACACATTAGCATAATATATGGTTAGAAGTCTCTCTAACCATATCAGTTTAGAACTTAAAAGGAATAACACTGAGACAAAAGATAAGTTTCAAATAGAAAACAACAAAATCAAGAATGCTGCAAAATTTAATAAAATGGTTTCTATAGCAATATAGCTTTCCTCCTGACAACCATATGAAATTTAAACAGTAAATGGATTAAATTTGTTCTCTATAAAGCATTTACACCTTTAAGTGCTTTGTTTAGATATATGTATGCATGTATGTATGCATACACATACATGTGTATTTATGTGTGTATATGTATTCATGTATGTTTTGGATATATAAATGTGTATGTATATATGTGTCTGTACATATATGTGTGCGTATAAATATATATACATGTATATATACACAAATATATATACATACATATATTATAGAAATATATTATAGAAATATATATATATATATATGTATATATATATATATATAGCAGAGTTATTAGTGAGGGATAATCAATCCGAGCAAAATACTTTATAAGCTCTCTAACAATATTGTTTAGATTAGTAAAGAACTGCACATATTCTTGTGGCATTTTATATTGTAAACCCGTAGTTTTGTAATGACCATTATCAATGCCTTGTCTTGTATGTATATATATATATATATATATATATATATATACATACATACATACATTTATTAGTGTATGCCATAGAACCTCCCAAAACTAGTAACTCTTGATTAAGCATTATCCTAGCATAATAAGACTACTAATGAACACAATTATGCAATATCAATAAATGTAATAATACAAACCACCATAAACCATGTACCCTTTAACAAGTTCAACTTTACGAGAATGCGGTACAACTCAGAATAACAAGACCCCAAGATATTAAAGATACCCAAGCATACCAGACATATATCCCCATCATCAGCTGCCTAACAGATATCACTATGGTTTCAATACCTGGGCAGTGTCATCCAGTCTGGCAAAGTCAATAGTGTTAAAAACAAACACTGCCTGGGAATAAATAGATAAACAGCAGGAGCAACACATTAGCATATATCCATTACATCTACACCTGCCTATTATTACAAATACCAATATCAAATATAATGCTGCCATCATTAGTGTGTGGTTAAGAAGTTCATTTCCCAACCACATGGTTTTGGGTTCCATACCATTGTGTGGGACCTTTGGTGAGTGTCTTCTACAAAACTTTGCATCAAACAAAACCTTGTCAGTAGTTTTGGTACATAGAAACTCGAAGAATCTTGTCCTATACATATATGTGTGTGTGTGTGTGTGTGTGTCTCCCTATCTTTACATCATACAATAGTTGAAAACACAAATTGCCATCATACCAATAGTGTCTTTCACTTCCAGTTTGCTGTAAAAGCATTTCAGCCACAGAAAAATAATACCTTGTATAGAAGAAGCTTAATGTTTGCGACAGGAAGGGTATCCAACCATAGAAAGTCTACCTCAATAAATTCCATCTGCTCCATACAGGAGTGAAAAAGTGAATATTTACTGTTCACAATAAATCGATGATATATATATATAGTTGAAATTTATAGAAAAACAGAAGATGAAGACAGGTGTATGAACAACAAGCAAATGTATTAGTTTGATGCTCGGGAAAATGAAAAAGTCTTTTATGTTTCAAGCTTATATTCTTCAACAGAAATAAATAAGAGAAAAAAAACAGAGAGAGGGAATGAAAAAATACTTGCAGATTTCCGCAGTTCAATATATATATATATATATATATATATATATATATATATATATGGACAGAGGGTAAGGATATGAGGAGTTTACATCAAAATGACAAACTAATAGCTATGCATTCTGAGTGCTCGAATAGGTGTGTCACTAAAATTCTACTTAGAACAGTGATTGAAGCTGTGGTTGTGCCATTATCTTGTTCAAAAACGGCTAATGGTGGTTTCCCTCTGAGTCAGTGGGTATAGGTTAAAGTAGTGAGGAAATGCAAACCATTAGGCAATGCAGGACAAGGACATTTAATTTCACTTAATTCAATCTAAAAATTTAGCTACATAACAAATGGAAAGAATAGTATAGACTGGAAAAGATAGTTTCTGACAGCTGTTTCTGGAATATCCCAGCTATTGGAGATTGTATCAAGCAAAGACTCTATTAGTTGGGTATTCTGTCAAAGGAGAAATATAAGTTAGACAGTGGAAGAATGTTCCTCATAAATGATATTTGTTGTGTTTCATTATGTCCTAGAGGGAGGATGGGTTCAATTAAATCCAGTTGGGTTGGGTCTTCTTTAGGTAAATCCATGATCCGAAAGAGTGGTTAAGTGATACAGCAAGGGAAGAAGAGGGAAAGAATTGTTATGAAGTACTCTGTATTGAGGGAAAATGAAAATGAATGCTAGCAGATCCAGGATTGTACATGGAATAAAGATACATTCTCGTAAGAACAAAGATAAGGTAAGAGATATATATATTGAAGGGTTCATTCCAGAGGGAACATGAATGCTTGCAGTTCCAAAATTGTGTGAATAATGAGAGGAGGAATGAATAATATATTCTGGTGTGTGAGAGAAAAAAAGATAGATAGGTAAAAGCATTGTATTAGATATATAATGCAGAGTATATCAGAGGGTATTCAGTCTTGAGAGAAGGGAGAGGAATAAATAATACATTCTAGTATGAGAAAGATAGGTAGATAAATAGATAAGGGTACTGTGGTAGATATATACTAAGCAAGATAATGTCTCGAGAAATTAGGGGGAAAGAATGGAAATTGAAGCTAGAAGATTGGCATTCCCATCCAAAGAAATTGGTGGGGGTTGTAAAGACTGACAGATAAGGGAGAGAATAAACAGGGCAGATGCCAAACCAACAGAGCTAGGTATCAAAGAGAGGTGGGGGTTGTAAATAATAAAGTGGACATAAGAAAGATAATAAACAAGTGTAGATGTGGATATTCTGTTTCATGTAGGGAGATCACAGTGGACAACAATGTTCAAAGTGAAAATGGGCAAAGATGGAGAAGGATAAATATTGGAGCTTCTCTAGACCAGAAAGTTTAAAGATCCAAGGTCTCTAGTGGTGTTTGATGCCATGAGGTTTTCACCCAAAGGAAGAGTGTATGATACCTTAAGTGCAGCTTCTTTACTGAAGTGGATTAATTCAAATTTATTCTCATTTAGCTGCATATTGTGTTTTTCTGCTTATTGGATAACATAAAGCAGATCCATCAGTAGATTTGTCAAGTCTCCTACCTTGTTGATGACCTTCAGAATGCTAAAGGGTTAAATAGCTTCAGACAATAGCATTGCTTGATTTCTTTTAACATTTCTGTTATGTGTTGCATATTATGACTGGTCATAGGTGAACAAAACAAAACACTTCATAAAAATTTCCCTGATAGAATGAAGGCACGTGTCAGTATAGGTGGTAACTCTCTGAACACCTGCTGTAAGAGATGCCTATCACTTCCACATCTATGCAAAACAAATTCTGTAGTTCCCAGCAAGAGAACAATCAAGCAATGGCGTTGCTCAATATTGAACGGCAGCCATCATATATACAATAAATGTGTGTGTGTGTGTGTGTGTGTGCGCGCGCGCGCGCGTGTGTGTATGTGTGTGCGTGCATGCGTGTGTCTGTGCACACGTAAAGTTGTGCATTCAGATCTCAGGCTGGTCGGTTCCCTGATAACATGAAACAAGATTAAAATGAGTTTTAATATGTTGCAGTGCAAGTATATCAGCCCAATACATGCAAGCGTGGAAAAAACAGATATATAGATATTAGAATAAGACTGGCTATATATATATATATATATATATATACATATATATATATATGTGTGTGTGTGTGTATGTATATATATGTATATATATATATATATATATACATATATGTATGTATATATATATGCATATATATGTATGTATGTATGTATATATGCATATATATGTATGTATGTATACATATTTATACATGAATATGTGTTTGTATATATGTGTGTGTGTGTATTTATGTATGTATGTGTATGTATGTATGTATGTATGTATGTATGTATGTATATGAAATTACTGATATATTCAGTGCTCTCACATAAAAGAAAATATTCATTGATCTATTGAGTAAATTTCCCAAGAAAATATTATTAGTGCAGTACAGTCAGTGCCAGTGCAAACAGTTTAGTGATCTGCAACCAAATATCTTTCATACAGTCATACATGAAAGTAAAATGTATTTAATTCTATCTTGATTTTGAAATGACATATACTCTGATAGACACATATATACCTTTGGAAATCATATGTAACTATATATAATCATGAAAAGCTACTTATGAATGTGAATAGAAATCAACATGAAAAGTCAATTCTAAAGTGATAAGATGCTTTAAAATATTTAATTTTTGCATTCCACAAGTTGATTTCCAGAGGTCACAAATGTTTGGAGATAACAAAACCAAAACAATATTATGGTTAAGAAATGAGATAGAAATAAGTAAAACTTTGTTCCTACATTTATTATTTTATTATTTCTTGACTAGCTGTTTTCAAGTTTTTTTCTTCAATGCAACTTTACACTATGAAAATATTTGTAATCTTCAATGTGTTATCCCAAAATTATCACAGGTATTCTTCATGAAAGTTAATAAAATTCTTTCTAATCTTATATCATCTCTCAGCTCACTGGCCACAAGAAAGATATCTATGATTAATAACATATTGGATCTCATCAGAAAAACAAAATCTATCATGTCCAGAAAATATAAGTTATTTACTTTATTCCAATAAGATTTTCTTTGGGCTGAAATAGGATTTGGACTGTTAGATGATTGAAGGACTGTAAATACAGACCATACAAACTGAAACTGTAGTTATAGATATCAACAGTAGATACGAAACAAAAATTAAAGTTAAACAAAAATTAAAATTAGCTAAGTATTGATATGTTAAATTTTATGCCAAGCATAAAACATGCCTAGTAATTATCCTAGTACCACACTAACTTGTGACCAAGAAATTCTGCTACAGTTTTGTTCTTAATATAAATGTTTGCATAAACAATTCTTTGAAATATTTTCCTTAATAATTTGTCTGAGAAGGATTGAAAGATACCCATGATCTTTGCAGTCATTTTCTCAGACTGGAGAGATCAGTGCATGAGACATGCAACTCCTGCAAGAAATATATGAGTGATTAAGAGAACTCTTTAGGTGGCTGCAGAAATGAGAGAAAAATATATGAGCCACATCAGGGACGATGAGAGGTGGAGAAACAAATGTGGTCTGTTGTAGGGATATGTAGCTTTCTAGTTCAAAATTCATATTATTGTAGTAGAGGTAGAAGCTGAGAGAAGAAACAGTGCATCCATATTCCAGAATTTGCAGTGTGCTGGAAAATACATTGCATGGCTTTCTTTTAAGTGCAACCTAAATTATTTGAGGGTGAAAAAGCAGTACCATCTAAGATGTGTGAGTAGTACTCTAATGTGGGTTGTAATGGTGTTTTGTAGAGAGTTAACAACTGATCAGGGGTCAAGTATTTTCTGACCTGAAGCAGAAGCCTAGTCATTGGTATGCAGTTTTGGTAATGCTACATAAGTTGGATTCCTATGAAAGGTTGTCAGAAATTCTGAGACAAAGTATTTGTAGCAAGCTGGAAATATTTTGTGGAATGTTATTTGTGCACAAAGTCATAGCAATGAAGGTTGTTTTCTTGATATGTATTGCAAGCAAATCTGATTATTTTTTCCACTGGCAACTTTTCCAAGATATCTGTACATTGAAGGAATGTATATTTCATTTGAGAAATGTGTAAACCAGTTCACTGTCCCATCATCTATGTTTCTAGAAAGACAAAACAACCAGTCTTTTCACAAATATGTATACTTTCTTTTTCTATGGAGCTTCGGATATTTTCTTTACAGAATTTTAAATAATAATGCTTTTATTTTTGTGTTCCAAGAAAATATTTCTTTCTTTGTTAGTGATGAAGTAATATTAAACTTTGTCTTCAAAGAGTAAAAGGTTCATATTACCTGTGTGTAAGGTTAAACATTATATGTAAATAATAAATGTGTAGAAGGAACATTGTAGGGGACAATTAAGTCTTGTGGTACATCAGAGTTGATAGCATATGTTGTCAATGAATGCCGCAATGGAGCACTGACGGAATCCATGAGGTTGATTTGGGGACAAGAAGCGGCAACTTAACTTTGATATGGTCAGTCAGAGTCTTTGCTGACATCAATGGCACAACAATTCTTTCATCAAAGTTCTCAAAAGCAAGAGATTACTGGAATGTGACAAAGTATAACAATATTTTTGAGAAATTTTCTTTGTGGAAACTTTGCTGATAGCCACTGAGAAGAAAGCGACAGGTTCAAGATAATGAATAAGTTACTTGTTTACAACTAAACCCATCACCTTTAAGATATTGGAAAGAAGAGTGAAGGGCAATAATTGGCAGTGATTGGTAGGGATGAGAAAATGTTTTTTCAAAGGGAATAGAACATTGTTGTGTGCTTCCCTAGATTGGGATCCCTGTAGAGAAAGAAAGGTTGAGTACTTTAATGAAAATAGGGGATAGCAGTGGAGCACACTGTTTGAGGGTAGTGAAAAACCAAAATAAAGAACAACCTGGTAATCGCTTTCCGAATGTCAATTATTTAAAATTAGGATTGATTTTTAATTGAATAAGATTGTTTCATCAAAAAGGAATGAATCTTTTTTTTAATGTTGCTTCTGTGCATTATTACATAAATAGAAATCCCCATGTGTTCTAATGGTTGTATCCTGAAAGAAAAATTAAATAAACAATCCTGCAGAGACAGAAATGATATTAACAAGGGAAAAATGCTAAAAATACATCATCTGGAAACAATCAGAGTACTGCAAAATGAGAGGGGGAAGAAAAAAATAAGTGAAAATGAGAAAGCAAGAAAAGTGAAGAGGAAAAAATAAATGGTAATGATTGCTAGTAATTTGGCAATTACTTTTAAGGTTGGGTTGTGTAGTTGTTCATTTTCTATAATAACATTAAGTTAAAAGCTTTTATTATTCTTTTGTATTATTTGATTCGTTTTTCATTTAACCAGGAAAAGAAAGAATTAAAAATCTTAGGGGGATTATGAAGAATAGAAACCAAAATTATCAATAACTTTTCCTAGCAATAAAATTTTTTTAATATGTTAAATATTATTCAATGTTAGAGTGACATAGAGAAGATTTTCAATAGTTATTGTTGTCACTTAACCCCAGGTAACTCTTGATTAAGAAGAATTATGATCAAAGGCATTCTATGTGATTGTCATACCTTGTTTCCTTCTTTTCTTAAGATGGTAAAGTGTTATCTGATGAAAATTCGGTGTTTATTCTAACAGATTGAGCATCCATCACTAATACCCTTGCTGGCCTACATTACAAAGAGATTTTAAAACTGAATCAAAATTAAAGGGGAATTTGTTTTATCTCTCATTAATAATTTTAATCAGGATAAATCTATGCAAACTAATGTTTTCAATGCAAAACCAATGAAATAACATAAGAAATTAGCTTGAAATTTGTCTTTCTTATAACAAAATATCTTATTTCACTATGTGAATTTTTCTACTGACATTTAGTAAAACAGACTATCATTAATTTCTCTGAATTTTACTGTTTCAACAAGTCAAAGGTATGATGTCATTTGGAAGTTCACTTTATAACCACATTTGTCCAGGTTCAATCCCACTGTACAGCAACTGGGCAAGTGCCTTTTGCCATAACCTTCAGTTAACCCTGTGAAAGGAAATTTAGTAGACAAAAACTGTGCAGAATCTCATCACTTATGTTCATAATTTTTTCAGCCATTTCTTTCATGCTACCATGACTTGGATGTATGTTTCAATGTATGTCTTACACATGTATGTCTTACCACATGTCATCTCCTTGATAAGGTTCAGCATCTGAGACATTTGTTATTCCTTCTATCATAACCCTGGTCTGACCTAAGTCTTGTGAGTAGATTTAGTACATGGAAACTCTAATAAGCTCATCATATATGCATGTGTGTGTATGTTTGTATGCAGGTGTGTATATATGTGTACGTGTTCATGTGTGCATTAGTGAGAGCATATGTATGTATATGTAAATGAATTTCCTTTCCATCACAGCATGCTATAATTGTTAACATGTTCATTATTATACATGCAGTGCTCCTCATTTTCCATTTGTGAAAACATGTCCCACTAGGACATGATGTATTGTGTCACAGGTAGTGCACATACTGAACATTTGGGAAGCTTTGTGAAATCAGTTGTAAAATCTACATCACTCTGAATCTCTTGTTCGAATTTTGATAAATAAATCTTTTATTGTTCAACATAAAGCCTATTTAATTTTGTTTGCCTCGGGCATGTAGTTACTCAGAAATTCACTTTTCAAATGATGTCAATTTTGGGAGACACCCTGCATTACTTTACTTCAAAACAGATGAGGATTGGCAACAGGGAAGGCATCTGGCCATAAGAAATCTGCCTCAATAAATTCTGTCTGACCCATGCAATCATTGAAATGTAGATGTTAAAACAATGATGAAGATAATTCTGATAACCAGTGTTTTTAAAGCTGGGATGCTTTTGTTCCTAGGTTTGCACAGTCAGGGATTACAATAATTACATCTACTACTACAAAATTAGCCAATTTAAGAAGGTGTATGGTGCAGTGTTTTGAGTATCAGGCTCACAATCATGAGATAGTGAGTTTAATTCCCAGACCATACTGTGTGTTGTGTTCTTGAGCAAGATACTTTGTTTCATGTTGCTCCAGTTCACTGCAACATCACTGGTGCCAAGCTGTATTGGCATTTGCCTTTCCCTTGGATAACATTGGTGGTATGGAGATGGGAGGCTGGTATGCATGGGCAACTGCTGGTCTTCAATAAACAACTTTGTCTGAACTTGTGCTTCTGAGGGTAACTTTTTAGGTACAATCCCATGGTCGTTCATGATTGAAGGGGTTCTTTACCCTAAGAAGGTTTCAAACTAATTTAATCAAGGCAGTAAACAAGTTATATTTGTCAATAACATCATTGCTTCTAAGGTACAAATGAGTGAAAGAGAATCTGGCAATTACTGCTTTATTTAATAATACGAGATTGAAAATTTAAAAAGTGCAAGGAAAATCTATGCAAGTTGCAAACAAACTGATGTCAAGCCATTGATATTAACCAAAAGAATATAAATATATACAAATGAAATGGTATTGCTTTAGCAATGAGAATTAAAGATATGTATGTGAGCTGCAGAAAAAATAAATAGAAGAAAGAGCAGTTAAAGATACACTTTTGCTAGTTCTATAAAGGAAAATCTATTTCAAAAATACTATTAAAAATTTGGAGATTTTCTATTAAAGCATAGTGAAATAACTTTTTGATTCAATATATATTTTTGTTTTTACCTGAAGCATAGTAAAGAAATATTTTCATTAAGCAATGAATTAGAAGCATTTTAAAAGATATATCATTAAGTTTAAGCATGGTGAAATATTTTTCTTTTATTGTACTTAATTCTGTGGAAACCAGAGTGATCCAGTCATTTGTATATTGAGCCAATATATTTTGTTTAGCTATAGTTTGTTTTTAGTTATAGCTTATGTATTTTATTAAACGTTGTATGTGTGTACTTGTTAAATTGTTTGTGTGTTCAGTTATGTATTAACTAAAGGCACCAAGTAGAAAAGAAAACAAAATATAATTCAGCACCCACAAAATAAAACTCAACATATAAATATAAACTGTGATTAAGTGCATTTCCTACAGAATTAAATTGAAATGATGGAAAAATTACTTCAATAAATTACTTGTGTGTTTACAATGTTTTGTTTCAGTATTATTGTGTACTACAGAAAACACTACTAAATATATCTATAAATTTTTAGTAACCATTCAACGTATAGGCACCTGTATATACCCTATTTGTACACATGATACTTTCATGAAAAGAGAAAAAAAGAGCAGCTGGACTAGTTTCAATTGAGTGTTGAAATTTCATCAGCAACTGATATATGCAAATTGATCTATAAATTTACTTAAATCCTTAGTAACAGTGGGTTTCTAATAAACATTTCTATGGACAGTTAAAGCGGGTACTTAGTCACTGATCAAATCACAACATCATCATCATCATCATCATCATCGTTTAACGTCCGCTTTCCATGCTAGCATGGGTTGGACGATTTGACTGAGGACTGGTGTAAACACCGCATTGAAATTTATCTCTAACTGATATTTTTTTTTCTGCCCATAAAGATTTTGTATATGGACGCACAGTGTTTATACCTGTCTACATACGGTGTTGATGAAAAAATCTATCGATATATTCTGTAGTACAGTTTAGCATGAAAATTATTGTATTTTACAGCAATGGGGACTTATCTAAAAACTATTATCAGTGATGAAATTAGAGATGTCATAAGTTTTTTTCTGTATATAATCTATTTGAATAAACTAAGATTTCTATGAACAAAATTAATATTTCATTTTTATTGATTAAACTCTATCATTAGCTATCTTTTCATCATCATCGTCCATTGTCTATGAGTGGAACAAACTGTGATGGGTTGGACAGTTTGCCCAGAGCTGGCAAGCTGGGGAGCCGCACCAGACACCAATCTCACACTATGGCATAGGTGTGGCTGTGTGGTAAAAAGCTTGCTTCTCAACCACATGGTTCCAGGTTCAGTCCCTCTACATGGCACCTTGGGCAAATATCTTCTACTATAGCCTCGGGCTAACCTTGTGAGTGGATTTGGTAGACGGAAACTGAAAGAAGCCTGTCATATATATATATATATATATATATATATATATATATATATATATATATATATATATACATATATTTATGTGTGTGTGTGTGTGTGTGTGTTTGTCTCCCCACCGGTGTTTGAAACCACTGTTGGTGTGTTTACACCCCCAAAAAACTAGAATTTTTTTGCAATATTTTATTCACTTGGTTTTACATGTTTACACTTTTATCGTCTTCAAAGTATTCTCTCTTTGAAGCAATGCATTAGTCAAGGCACATTTTAAACAATGCATTGGTCCAAACTCGTTTTCCACTGTCTGAAGCAGTGCTGCAACTCTTGTAATGTGATGACTTTTAATGCCTCCATCGTCTTTTTCTTCACCTCTTCCACATCTGCAAATTTCATAACACCAGCTTTTATCACCAGTGATGACCTTTGAAAAAAGATCCAGATCAACTTCCAACTGTTCTGTCAGTTCACAACATGCATTCAGTCATGACTGCTTTTGATCTTCCATGAGTAAGCGAGGTACAAATTTTGCTGCAACTCTTCTCATTCATAATTCCTCACTCAAAATTCGTTGGCAGGAGTTCAAAGACACATCAGTCATATGAACAAGTTCGTCAATTGTTAGGTGACGATCCTCCAATATCAGTTCATGAATTTTCATGATGTTTCCATTCATTTAGGAGGACAGTGATCACTCTGAACAAGGATGGTCGCCAAGTGACAAGTGACTATTCCTAAAGTGTGAAAACCACTCATAAACTTGTGTTTTGCTCATGGCAGTAGCCTTGTAAGCTATTTGAAGCAGGACAACTGTTTTGGCTGAATTTTGCTCCAGCAGAAAATAGAATTTCATGGAAGCCATCACAAAAATTGATGAACAGGAGAGAAGCACTACAAAACAGAGATGCACCACATGGCAGTACAACATCAGACACCACCATCGGTCAGTAGATTGATGCCTGAGGGTTGCACCAAGTGGCTTCTGGTGCCAGAAGCCTGAACTACGAAGTGCTTGTCACACACAGAACGTTTCTGGTTACTTTTGGGTACCCCTCAATATATATATATATATATATATATATAAAACGTGAAACTGAGAGTAACAGTCTTTTGTTATATATATCACAAATTAAAATGACAAAGAAATAAACAATAATGTTGCTGTTTCTGCTATAAGATGCAATACACTCAAGCATTCAACTGTGAGTGCATTGCATCTTATTGCAGAAACAGTTCTTAGCTAATGAAGTTCATAGCATAATTGTTTGTTCCTTTGTTATTCTCATTTCTTATTACTGCTGTGTACTCAACTGATATTTTGCTCTGAAGCATATGTATATTAAGTTCTAAACACCAGGGTATTAGTATCACTATGCCTAAACGAAATATTAATATATATATATATATATATATATATATATATATATATATATATATATTCTTTTCTTTTTTGTTTTTACTTATTTCAGTCATTTGATTGCAGCCATGCTGGGGCATTGCCTTTAGTTGAACAAATCAACCCCAGGACTTATTCTTTGTAAGCCTAGTACTTATTCTATCAGTCTCTTTGCAGAACTGCTAAGTTACAGGGACATAAATACACCAACATCGGTTGTCAAGCGATTGTGGGCAGGGTGGCAAACACAGACATGGCTTAGGTCATCCTGAGGCTATAGTAGAAACACTTGCCCAAGGTGCCATGCAGTAAGACTGAACCTGGAACCATATGGTTAGGAAGCAAGCTTCTTACCACATAGCCACATAAAATAAATAACAAACAATGGATACGTGTCACTTCATTACAGCTGTTTCCAACAGATTTCTTTAGTAGATTAATGAGTACATTACATCGTAACTAAAAAAACTGCCTTCTTCAGATGATACATAACATTTCAAACAATATAAGAACAACACTTTATTACAGTGGGCAAGCCAAACCTGATTCCAGCTGAGACTGGCTTAGAATGAAAGAACTAAGTGAAGCTAGGATGACATTAAACATTTAGTTAGTGGGTAGGGCATTGAAAAGCTTTATAGCTTACAGGGCTTTTAGTGAGCATGTTAGGGGTGGGAGAGAGAAAACAGCTAAGCAGTCTAGTTCATTATCGACCTGTAAGATAATGTTTGAGTTAACTATATATGTGTCTCCCTAAGTTCAAATTCCACCGAGGTCAACTTTGCCTTTCATCCCTTCAGGGTCGATAAATTAAGTACCAGTTGCCGGGGTTGATCTAATCGACTGCCCACCCACCTCTCCAAAATCCAAAAAATTTGAGCCTTGTTCCTAGAGTAGAAAAGTATACATGTATCTCCCTGTTGTTCATTCTATTAGATTTTATTTTATGTCAGCTTTATTTCATTAGGGTTTGAAATGGGAATGAAACTAAGATGAAACTAAGGGTACATATTAAAGAAAAAGAACTTAAATAGCAGTTCAGGGTTATAACAGAGAGAGGGTGGTGACAATAACGAGAATGGGAGATAATATTATCTAAATGGTATAGGTGAGATTATATAAGTTATGAAAATATTAATATCAAATTACAAAATGAAATCAAACAGCATTTTTATTTTTTTACATGTTTCAGTCATTAGATTGTGACCATGTTGGGGTACTACCTTGCAGAGTTTTAGTCAAATAAATTTACTCCAGTACTTTATTTTATTATTTATAAGCTTGGTGTTTATTCTATCAGTCTTTTCTGCCAAACCATTAAGTTATGTGGATGTAAACACACCAACACCAGTTCTCAAGCAGTGCGGTGTAGACAAGCACAGATACAAAGACACACACACAAGCATGTATAATGCATGCTTATGTATATTTCTATATCATCATCATCATCATTGTTTAATGTCCGCTTTCCATGCTAGCATTGGTTGGACAATTTGATTGAGGACTGGTGAACCAGATGGCTGCACTGGGCTCCAATCTGATCTGGCAGAGTTTCTACAGCTGGACGCCCTTCCTAACGCCAACCACTCCGAAAATGTAGTGGGTGCTTTTAGTTGCCAGGGCAAGAGGGCCAGTGTGGCGGTACTTGCAACAGCCATGCTCAAATGGTCTTTTTTACATGTCACCTGCACAGGAGTCAGTCCAGTGGCACTGGCAATGATCTCACTCAAATGTTTTGTTCGCATGCCACTGGCACAAGTACCAGTAACGCAGCACTGGTAATGATCACGCTCAAATGGTGCTTTTTACATGCCAGCAGCACGGAAGCCAGACAGCTGCTCTGGCAGTGATCCCGTTCGGACAGTGCTCTTAGCGCTCCACTGGCACAGGTGCCAGTCATCGAATTTGGTTCAATTTCGATTTCACTTGCCTCAACAGGTCTTCGCAAGCAGTGTTTTGTGTCCAAGAAGGAAAGGTACGCATAAGTGGGCTTGCTACACCCCTGGTAAAGGCCACGGGTTATGGTGTCACTTGTCTTGCCGAGTCTTCTCACGCACAGCATATTTCCAAAGGTCTCGGTCATATATATATATGACAAGCTTCTTTTAGTTTCTGCCTACCAAATCCACTCACAAGGATTTGGTCAGCCCAAAGCTATAGAAGAAGACACTTGCCCAAGGTGCTACACAGTGGGACTGAACCCAGAGCCATGTGGCTGGGAAGCAAACTTCTTACCACACAGCCATCCCTGTGCCTGCAATTATTAAACAATAAAAATGTGACTAGAATATATAATTGAAATGAAAGCATATCAAAAAAATAACTGTCTTAGCAAAGATTGCAATAGATCAAAATCACTCAAGAGGTTAACAGTTAATTTTTAAGATTGTTCTCATCATGTCTTACTAAATATGGACATTCAATATGAGATGATAAATTTGTTACTTCCTATCTGTTTCTGTTTCTGCAAGAAAACCAATTTTGGAGGAAAATTGGATTTGAAGATTTTGTGGGGCATAACTATAAAAGAATGTGAAAAAAAAACAACATTTCTACTATGTTTATATAGGCCTACCCATGTATGTTGGTAATCCACAATAGGCTGTGAAAAGTTTCAAATTAAGCTTGCAGTCAGACTAAATATAAATAAAATTACAGAAATAAATCAAAATTTGAATTAAAATTGCCACCTATCATAATGATTATTAAACTATAAAAATGTGAATAGAATTTACAATAAAATTCTAATTTAGGTTATAGCAACACATTGATTAACTTTTACTTTATCTTTTTTAACGTTCGTTTTACATGCTGGTATGGGTTGGACAGTTTGACATGAGCTAGCCAGTTGAAGAGCTGCCAAGATTCATCTCTATTTTGACATAGTTTCTATGGCTGCATGTCCTTTCTAATGCCAACCATTTTACAGAGTGCACTGGGTGCTTTTACACAGCACTGGCATAGGTGCTCTTATATGGTATCAGCATGAGTGCATTTTACATTACACAGACTGACCAAAAGAATAATTCACAAGTTTTCTTTGTGCACTAGAGATCACCTACTGACGCAAACTGGCTTGTATAAATGCAATAGTAATTTTGTTTGTCATTCCTGACTATCACCTGAAGAAGCTTGAAATCCAATTCTAGCCATAAATATAGGTATTCTTGCTTGCAGAAACATATATCTGTCATAAGTTACGAACACAAATCTGTATGTGAATGTTCGATATGAGATGACAGGAACAGTCTCTGTAATTAACTAATGTTTGCAATGAATTCAACATATAAAATTCGCTAAAGTGATTTTCCTCTATCAAGATCTTTGCAAAATCATTTATTCCTTGAATATGTTTTCAATTTAATTGTATACTCTATTTACATTCTTATAGTATACACTTATGTGTGCGTGAGGGCATGCGCATGTGTGTGTGTGTGTATATAGAGAAATGTAACAGTGTCCCTATGTTGTAACTTCATTTTTTTTCTAGGATTTTGTTTTATCTAGATTTGTTTGATTCTTCCTGTTTGTTTGATTCTTCCTGTCTAATCATAAATAATTACACCTTCAATGCAAAAATCCCAAGTGAGAAAAATAAAAAAGTTTTGCAAAATTAATCACTAAGTTTGATGAAAGTAATATTTTCCTTCAACTCTTCTGAATGGGAATATTATCAGCCAGAACAGCTATAGTAATTTTACATAACTTTGAAATGAGATAATTTTATTTGTATCATTATGTTATCCTTCCTATATGTGTACTGACAATTATAGGATAAATAAATTTAGCAAACAAAATGTCTGTTTTGTTTGCTTAATGTCAAGATACAAACAGTTGATTATTTGTAAAATGAAATATAACTATAAATAGCATGAATATTAGTAAAACAGTTAAATGTCATTCATGGAATTGAAGATAGCGACTGATAACCTTGTAGACGAAACATCCACAGAATTTTCTAGGAAACTGTGTATGGGTGATTTTCTTTTTTTTTTTTTGTCTGCTGAAAAAAGGATTGCATTCCTCACTGCAGGCTAAGGCCTATGTTTATAGTTGAGTATGGAGATGTCTCTAAGTAACCATTCAGCCTGCTAGAACCACAAGTCAGTTCTTATTGTCTTGAGAGAGGACATATTGGATAATACATATAGTCAGAGACTTACTCGTAAAATGATGGGATGGTCATGGCTGAAATATCTCTGATCATAGGTCAACTTCATGAGTATAGCTCTGGGAATAAACAACAATGCCAATTAAACCAGACTGAGCTAACTAAGGAATCTCTCTGTGGTTGTCATGTTGTCCTACAAGAAAGTTGCCAAGTCTCTTTCAAATCACATTTGGCCAATTTTACAGAAAGAACACATTAGATAATGTAGTGCTAGATATACTGTGTAAAAAAATATGGAGCGGGCACAACTGGAACACCTTTGATTATAGGTTTGCTCAACAAGAGGTGATCTTGGGGTTAAATGATGAAGTCAACTATAATTCATATAAATAGCATCACAGTGCTCTAAGTTATTTTTGCAGTGAGAAAATTAGACATTACTTTCACATTTTTCTTTGCAACAACACGAAGGGATAACAAAGACACAAAAGCATCCTTTAAGCAACATATGCTTCAATGTTTATACAGTATAAAAGATATTACATGCTTTAACAATGAAAGTTCAGAAACATGGACATTTATGTAACTACTAACAATACAAATAATGTTTAATCTATTTAATACAATACAAGTAATGCTTAATCTATTTAACAGGTCATACTTGGCATAGTCTTTATATGATAACATTTTGTGTTTCTTCTCAGAAGAAAGCTGTCATGGCATAATTAAGATAATATAACAATGCGTTTTGACATTTAAGTTTCTCTGTTCTATCCAACTTTAATAAAACCATAACAGTAGAAAATATCATGTAAAAATTCTTTATCTTCCTTGAAATGGGAACCACATGAACAAGAATAAATTTTAGAATGCCAACCAGTTACTTTATGCATTGAACAAGTAATATGGACTGCTACTTCCATTTGCAACTCAATCTGCTATTGACTGTATTTCAGTTTAACTTCCTGATAAATTTTAGGTAAATACCACATTTTCTCAAAATGTCAGTAATGCAATATCCAAGTCAAGCAAAAAAATAAATAGATAAATAAAGTGACAGATTAGTAATTATATTTCAGTAGGCAAACACTTCCTACATAGTCCAAAGTGTACATCAATACAGCACAGACACACCCAGTAAACTTAGACTTTGATTAATAATGCAAAATAAAATACCATGTCTTTGCAACAACATGACAAAAATATACCAAAAGTGCCTCTTTTATAATGGCAGTGGATAAGGTGTTGATTTGTCAGAAATGTTAGCACATTGGACAAAATGCTTAGCGGCATTTCTTCTGACTCTTTACATTCTGAGTTCAATTCCCACTGAGGTTAACTTTGCTTTCATTCTTTCAGATTTGATAGAATACAATATCTTTCAAGTACTGAAGTTGATATAATCGATTGTCCCTCTTCCCTTAAAATTGCTGGAACCATCGCAAAGACAGTAGATGGCAGAATCTGTAGAGTGAATATAAAAAATGCCTTGCAATATTTAAGTTACAAATCTTTACATTCTGAGTTAAAATCTTGCCAAACCTAAAATTTGCCTTTCATCTTTTTTGTGTTATATCAATCTCAGTACTGGACTCAGATTGACAGAATCAAGTATGCCCCTCTCTAGATTTGAAACATTGTTCCTCTGAAAGTAATTATTAAATTTTAATATTAACAGAAAAATATTATCTTGAAATTACATAACCAATACAGTTTTCTCTATCATTGAACTTGTCATAATGTTCATACGTTGGAGTGGTACACTTTAAAACACTCTTAATTAGGGAATGAAACTGAAGCTATAAACAAAATCTTTAACAAAATGAAACAATGCTATGGAGATCCATAAATTTATGCATCAAAACAGAAAAAAAAATATGAAACATAGGTGCAGGTGTGGCTGTGTGGTAAGAATTCTGTCAGGTCACCATGGTGTGTGGTAAGAAGCTTGTTTCCCAGCCACATGATTCCAGGTTCAGTCCCACTATGTGGCACCTTAGGCAAGTGACTTCTACTATAGCCTCAGGTGCTTCAGCATGGCTTCAGTTAGATAACTGAAACAGATAAAATAATGAAATAAAAGAATAGAATTTCTATGGGTTCCATTAGTTCACATGCCACAGCCACTCATGAACACACATTAGAAAAGGTTTAATATTAACTATTAAACCTGTGAGATTTGTATCAGCAATGCAGGAGTAATAAGGGTGTGTCTTATACCCTGAGAACCATAAGATACTCAAGACTCTACATGTTAGAAATAGCAGCTGAATCTCCATTTATCACATCTATAAAAAGAAAACAAGGACACATTGTTCAATGTAGAAATAGCTTGCATACATACAAATTGACACAAAAACCTAGAAATACTATTTCCAAAGAAAGAGCAAAAGAAATTGATGTAGATTCTCTAAATCTAATCTATGAAGTCATAAAAAAGATTCTTCATTTGAGATTCTTTAGACAAATAGATACACACATCTAAGAGTGTGCATCAACATCTCATCTAACACACTAACTCAAGCATATATTTGCAAACATTAGGAACTGTTAACTCAAAAATGTCTTGTGATTTTGTTAGCAACTGGCTTGAACTCTTTTAAGGAACTTAGATAGTACTCAAAGAAAAAGCATACATACATACACAAGCACGTGCGCGCATGTGCACACACACACAAAACACACATGTACACTCTGGAAAGTTATGAGTATCTTGGACTGGACCAGAGGAGAGTGTTAGTTATGAGGGACCCATCAATAAGGAGAGGACAAGAAATGAGTACCTCAAGAGTGTTTGGTTTTCTGAATTCTTAGCTTACAACAAGCATGTCACTCACAACACTTTCCCGGTATCTGTTCCATGCCCACATATGGCTTTCTTAACTCATCACTGCAAGATCCCAGTGAGATAGATATATGAACTTGCAAGCTGCTCAGTGTTACAGAAAACTTCAGCATCAGTGGAGAGGTAGATAGGCTATACTTCCTATGCAATGCTGGTAGTCATGGTATTAAATATGTATGGACATCATATGAAGTATGTATTGTGATAGTGAAACAACATCTGCAGCAGAAGGAGGAGGTCAATAACTATCTTGCTCAAGTTTGCAAGCATGAAAACAACACCAGGATAGATAATAAACTGGAAGAGGGACATAAAATAAGAACTGCTGCAGTTCTGTTCCCAAAAAGCATTGGTAAATTCTATATATCAGAAGAACAAAATTTTAAAATGGGCCAATTCACTGAAAAAGTAGTGCATGGATCCCCTCCATAAGAGACGCAAGCCATAGAGGGAATAAACCATATGAAAATGTTATCAGAGAGTACTGATAAGTTTGTGACATCCTAATTTGAAGGATACCACCATGCAATTTAAGGCAAAATCCTCATCAAGTAATTGTAATATAAAAGACAGAAAACATTGACAGACAATAAATGTTGGCTGTGCAAAACTATAATAAAAGCAATCAATGAATTGAATGATAAATGCAAGTCAATGTCATCCAGATATTATCTTCCCATGAGGTATGATGTGGTGGCCAGAAATGTCTTCAACAGAATAAGAAAAAGGAAATTACAAACAAAGTTGACTATACATGGGCAAGTGTTTTCTACTATAGCCTTGGGCTGACCAAAGTCTTGTGAGTGGATTTGGTAGACAGAAACTGAAAGAAGCCCTTTGTGTGTGTGTGTGTGTGTGTGTGTGTGTGTGTTTGTGTGTGTGTGTGTGTGTTTGTGTGTCTGTGTTGTCCCCCACCATTGCTTGACAACCATTGTTGATGTGTTTACGTCCTGGTAACTTAGCAGTTTGGCAAAAGAGACTGATAGAATAAATATTAGGCTTGCAAAGAATAAGTCCTGAGGTTTGATTTGTTTGGCTAAAGGCCACAGTCAAATTACTGAAACAAGTAAAAGAATAAAAGAATAAAAAATACTGAGCCTGATGAGCAAAAAATATTAGTGTAACTTAAAAATTAAAACAATCAATAAGTTAAATTATAATCAGTTAGATTATGTTGTGCAAGACAATGAGAAAAAAATATGCATTGTAGAAGTCAGCTGCCTTTTGGACACTAATGTAGTCAGAAAAATACTGAAGAAAGGAAACATTTATGGAGTTTGCAAATCCAGTACACAAGATACACTTTAAGTTTTATATCTATTATTATTGGAGCAATATGATGCATACCAACCTGCCTAGAGCAAAGTATGGCTGAACTTGGGTTCCTGGGGAGAGAATGGAACTCCTAAATTCATACTCTCCAAATGATCATGATATCTAGAATAATTCACAAGACTTGCTTCTGAATTAAAAAATGATGAACAAAACAAGATGCTTTTCTTTACAACATTGCTTAAAGCAAGCAGCCAGTCAAAATTAATTCCTAATTAAAGAGAGAAAAAGAACATACATACATGCCTGTATATTTGCACAGATATTGTAGAGGACTAATTACTACCATTGTATAGTTGTTTTTTGGTCATGTAGAAAACTTTGATTCATGCCACAACTTCATTGAATGGGATTTTCCCATCCCTTACATTATTAGACTTCATGCCATCACCACCATTGCTTTAGCTGCAGTTGGGTAGGGTCATAAAACACATATTAATAACTGACCTTTACTCTGATTTTAATCAATCAATGATTGTCGTTCATGTGCATCCACACATCATTTATAGTTTTCTAACATAATAAAGATTTGGTTTTTGGCCATTCAGCAGAGATTGTCACAGTTACTGTGAGGTGGCTCCACACCACCTCACAACATAAAAAAAAAGATAATGTTCTCACACTGCCTCACTACACAGGTGAAGAGAGTTATAGCTTTGCATAACTACTCCATAATGTTCAATTTTCTGGTTCTCCATGTTATGACAATTTTTTTCTTTATAGAAACTAACATACTATAAGAATAATGTGTTCTTATACACATGTACATTGCAAAAAAAAAAAAAGGTTTTCTTATACACAGAAAGAGATTTTGCTTTGCTTAATTAATCCACATCATTTAACATCTTGATTCTCCAAAGGCATTTTGATGCACACAATTATGATAAACACATTATCATTCATACACATGCATAACGTTACAAACACATTATCAGTGTAACATTCACTCTCCACACAGTCTGATACTGAAAAGAATACTTTCATACACATATTTGCACAAAACATAACCAATCATGTTAAATTATTGTTTAAAACAATTCTTCACACACAATTTTGTTGCACATTTGAACTATGACAATATTACAACATATTAACTCTTCCATATTTGATTTCACACAATATTTTCATTTAATTCTTATAGCTACTACAATTTCTTTTTTTCTGTGTCAAGTTGTGCTTTGCTGAACATTTAAGAAGAACTCATTCTGTAATACTTTGCATAACTTTACATATGTTTAGCATTTGTCATCTGTCATCATTAACTTACTTTCATTTAAAAGAATAAAAATTATGGTGATCTACATTGGAATCTTCCTGTCTTTTCCCTTTTTATTCCTGACAATCCTACATATCTCTACCCAATTATATCTCTCCAGTGGTTTTCCTCAAAGTGGATAATTTTCGTTGATGACTGTTTAGCTGGTATGAAGTGTGTCTCTGGCCCTTGCATTACAAATTTTTGTTTCTCAGGAATGGTGTACAAAATGGTGGAAAGAAATACAAAAAAATTAGCTTTCACAAAATGTGACACTTTATTTCTCCTCTAAATAGAATAATACAGTGAACCAGGTGGATAGATGATGAAGATAACTGTCTATAGAAATCGTACATAGTTGGCTTCTCAATTTAGTCAGAATTTTGTTACATATGCTACAAAAACAGGAACAAAATGACATAACATAGCTTCCTCGAAAGCAACTCTCCTCTCTCTGAAAATTCTCACCTCATTGCCGAAAACAGGAAAAATTTGTCTATTTATTGATAGAAAGAAGCTCAACAGGCATTTGATTTTGCTGTATTGGTTAGTCTATCACACAATGCAATTGGATACAAAACTGTATCCTGCATAAAACTAGACCAATCCAAGAAACAGACTCAGTCAAGTATTACACCATTACATGACCAGTTTCAGAACATGCAGGATGAACCAATTTCCAAAACAATTTATGACAACAGTCTCACTACAACCAAATACATCAAACAGAGATCATAAGTCCATGCCTCATGACCACTGATGATGGTCATCATGCAGTTTAGGTCATAGTTTCCACAGTCCAGCATGTCCTGAGCGATTTCCATGCAGAGTTGCTTCTAATGCTCTGCCAATACTCTGGGAATGAATTTTGCTGAGATTCTCCACGTGCACAAATCCTCCATTAAAATGGAATGCACTGTTCTTGTGCTTATTCCCTACTTTGTGAGTAATTTTCAGCCTTGTTACATGGTACTGTTTCATGACTGTTCACTAAACCTCCTCAATTGGTACCTTGCTTTGGCTTCTGGATGGCCTATTTGAATGTGCCTCACCTTCCACTGACATGGAGCCATGTTTGAAGCAGTCGTACCACTCCTTGATCCAAGCTTTGCTCATGGCATCATTGCCAAAAAGCTGCTGAATCTTTTGGATGGTTTGAGCTTGAGTATCATCGAGATTTTGATAAAACTTGATGCAATATTTCTGCTCGTTTATCTCATGTGAAAATATAAATTCGACAAACATGTACTACACATCAGTACTCTAGGCACAACAGCCAGAAACTGACCAAACCTACTGGTGCAAAAATTTATATGCATGTGCATAAAGGGTGGCGTCACCTCCCATCCAAAGGATTTTGCCTATGCAGCATTAGTTTTGGCAGGGAAAAAAGTCAGATTACTTTTTGAATGCTTCTCATATGTATGTATGTGTGTGTGTGTGTGTGTGTGTGTGTGTGTTCTGTTTTTAATCATTTAAATTTTTCCTCTGAAGAAGGAGCTGGTTCATAACAAAGATACAAAGCTCCATCTTTGGAATGGAGATAATGAAAGTGATGTCACATTTTAAACCTGAGAAAAGCCTTGCATACTTTTACTGTTCCACTTTTTCTGTATTTGTAATGTGTGAATCAGTTGGTTGATTTTCTTTTTCTGAAAATCCAAGCTTATACAGACTAACAGGCATTTACTTACAAAACCAAGCATTTCAATTATAACCGTTATAAATGTAAATTTGTAATCTGGATATAAAAGCTGGAGGTTTCAATGCATTTGACCATAGTTATCTTCTTTCACTTTGATTTTCAAAGAGATATTCACATCAGCAGGACAGTTCACCTCTATGACAATACAAACTTTTTCTTGTTCGCTCCAAACAATAATATCCAGCCTGTTATATTTACACTTGACAGATGTTTTGATGGGAATGTTGCACCAGTATATTTGTGTATGCATTCAATAGCAGGGAGATTCTCTACATTTATTCTAGGGCAGTCTTTTTTCGAAATGGCATCGTATATTGTTTTTTGACATCATGTCACATTGGGAGGTAGTACCTTGATGACATTTTTGGATAGCTGCTAATCATGTGTGATGTCTTCTGCTGAAATATGACATAATCTATAGTTATGGTTGCATCTTAGAACTTCAAGGGCTTTACTGTCTCTTTTGCTGATCAGGTATTTAGTAGCAATCTCTTGTTCTTGGATTGCAAATGCATAACTTTGGAAGTGTAATGTGGTGTAGCGGGCACAAGTCCAAGAGAGGCTTTGCTTCATGTCAATGTTACTATTCTTTTCGAATCTTTGAGAAACATCCATGCATGGTCTTTTTTGGTATGTGGAGCATTTCCCCTCCAGATCTTGTCTGAAGTATGTTAGTCTAGCTGATTTGGCATCAGGAAGAGAGTACTTCCTAAGGAGCTCACTTCTAACAAGTAGGATCTTATTTCCTCCTCTTTTCAGCACTAAGTTAATGTATTTATTTTTGATGCTGTTATTTAGTAAGTGCTGTCTGATGGAGACTATGCAACATTCAAAGGCTGTCTGCACTGAACTCAAGTCCCTTCCTCCTTTATCTCTTCTTAGGTAGAATCTGTTGACATCATTATTTTTGTGGAGATTTCCCATTAATGTTAGAATCTTGCAGGTTTTAATGTCTATGGAGTGGATTACTTCTAGAGACCACATAGGGTGGATGGGATGTTATCTTAATTTTTTCAAGCTTCTTTTTGGTGAAGTCACAAAACAATGAAGTGGGGTTGCCAAAATCGCAACCGTAAAAAAAATTATATCATTGTTTCCTGGAATCTGCTAAAAGATACAAAAGTGAGTGCAGGACTATGTACATTTAGCCATCGGTTTTGACCCACAGTGGAAAGGTCATCATAAAGGTATTTGAAACTAGATACAAGTTTTGAATAGGTTGAGCTTGTTGAAGTAGTGAGTGAAAGGAAAGGTTCAACAAGAAGCAGGCCAATCAGCACTCCTGTGCAATACAAAACTTTGAGGAACTCCAGACCTATGAAACATCATACAATACAAAGCCACTTGATTTATAACATGCTCGTATTTTGTCATATACAGTGCCACATCATCCAGGTGGTACAAAGTTATTGTACAAGCCAAAGTGAGATGGTTAAAGTGTTCATTCTTCAAGGCAATAAATTTATTAACCCATGGTTGAATGTGCTTGTCAAATTCACTGGCTTTTCTCCATGACTTGTAATCAAAATCATGACTAATTAATCTTGTTATGCAATCAAGAGCCTGTTCAGTTACACTGGATGATCTTGATGTTGCATTTACAAGAAAACTCAAATAAACTTTGTCTCATCCAATTGCATTCTTTTATGTCACTCCACTGTTTAGTTATTACTCGATTGAACATAAGTGAAGGGTGCACATTGCAAAACAGATGTTCAAGTATGTGTTCTGCACTGAGATTTCCTGCTAAGATCTCTTCAACCTCAACATTGTGTGATGTTTGGTCCGATATAACAAGATCAATTTTTTCAAATAGTATTTTAACCAGGTTATTACTTGCTGCTTCTAGTAACGAAAGTAGAGCCACTTTCAAGTCAGCCAAATTATTACTTGCTTTTGATGCTACAAACAGAGTGGATAGAGATCTTTAATGACCATTAATGGTCAACCCTTGAATGGAGAAAGATCCAACTCCCTATTTTTTAGATCCATCATCAAAATAAGTAATGACTGACTTTTTATTAGAAGACTTCTAGGCCTTGCAAACATATGAAATGACATAAAATAAGCTGCTTATCTGATATACTGTGAAATCCATCTATCTAAATAGTGAATTTTGGCCGCCATCTTGGATTTCTACCATCTTGCAAAAGTTTTTTTAGTTAGAATAAGCTTATTTTATATCAATATACTTATTTGTAAATCAAAGTTACAGTTTTTATGTAGTTTCATTCAAAATGCGATTTTTAGCTATTTTGTGGGGTTATCAATATATAGGAATATGTACAGGGGGATTATCGCATTCAATTTGTGCAAAGTTTGGTTTTGAGGTGATATTTGGACCCAACCACAACTTTTGAGGGGTTCCAAAAAAAATGTAGGATTAACATTCCCCCTTAAAACCAATTAAATATCCCAAATGTTGGAATCAGCACTGCTACTGCAAATGCATTGTGGGATATTGTCTTGTTGTAAGAGAGTTCAGAGTTCAGACTGTCATATTTTTCTCAGTCTGGTGTAATATTCTTGGGGCACTCTATCTTTATCACAATACCTTGGTATGATATATTTTCATCAATGCCTAGGTACTCTTTACTCTTTTTACTCTTTTACTTGTTTCAGTCATTTGACTGTGGCCATTCTGGAGCACCGCCTTTAGTCGAACAAATCGACCCCAGGACTTATTCTTTGTAAGCCTAGTACTTATTCTATCAGTCTCTTTTGCCAAACCGCTAAGTCACGGGGACGGAAACACACCAGCATCGGTTGTCAAGCGATAGTGGGGAGACAAACATAGACACACAAACACACACACATATATATATATATATATATATGTATATACATATATACGACAGGCTTCTTTCAGTTTCCGTCTACCAAATCCACTCACAAAGCATTGGTCGGCCCGAGGCTATAGTAGAAGACACTTGCCCAAGGTGCCACGCAGTGGGACTGAACTCAGAGCCATGTGGTTGGTAAGCAAGCTACTTACCACACAGGACAGGAGAGATAGTGAAACCATCAATACACAGGTTTTGTGTCTGAAAGACTGATTTTCTCCATTCAAAAATCAAATAAGGATATTTCTTCTGGCCAAATTCCATTACTGTGTCAGCTGAAAATGTTATTAATTCCAGTTGTTTTGTTTTTTTTTTCCTTTTTTGCATTGTTAGCAGTCTTTGCGTAAATCTTGAAGTCATCCACAAAGAAATTATGGGTTACATTGATATTTCTTGCAGTTGCAGACCCTAGAATATAGCTGTTTGCAGTAGGAATGATAATGGGTTTAGTGTCAAAATGAACAGAAGTTCAGAGAGACTATCTCCCTGGAATATTCCCTTTGAAATATTTATGGCATTGGAGATGATTGTTCTACTCTGTGTTCTCAGTGTGAAGATTGTGACTCAGATCCTTGTGAGCCTCTCAATGGCAGCAATTAAGGTAGCAGACATTTTTGCCAAATATAGACACTTCAGCAGTCATGAGTAGGGAACAGAGTTAAATGCCTTTCTATAATCAAGCCTTACTGTTGTAAGGCTTCTACGATTTTAGTTTTTACTTCAGAGTACAGCTTTGTTTATCAAAAGTTGTTTGGCACATCCCCACACTCCCTTCTTTCCTCATGCCTGTTCATTAGTTACTATGTTGTTGGACTCACAATGATCTGGAGGAATTGGTTGAAGCAGCTTGTGTACATTTTGTACATAATGTTTAGGCCAGCAATGGGACTGTAGTTCTCAGCCAACTCGGTGGTTTCATTCTTGGCCAAAAAATTAGTCTGTGCTATAGCAAGCCAATTTTGTATATCAATCTGACTGTCTATAGTACTTTTGAATATACTTATTTGTGGTTTCCTGTAAAATGTCAGCCTCTTATACCAGTATCCAACTATTAGGTCCCTTCCCATTATGCAGTTTGCCTACAGCTATGATGAAAATTTCCAAGTCAGTTGCATGTTGGTACAGTACTCTCTCTTTCTTCATTTAACCATGGTGCATTGAGGTTGAGATACCTGTTCTTATTCCAGATTTTCAACTAGAAGGATTCAAGATCTTCTTGAGGTGGAGCTTTCTTAATGGTAATATTTTCCTTCATATATATATTTATATATACTATATATATATTTCTCTATATACTGTCTGTGAGTTAGAAACAAACTTGTAATTTTCACTCAGAGCCCTTAGATTGTGTTTTAGAGTAATTAACTTCCCCTCAACAGTTTATTGTGAAGAGTCACCATATAGTTTTGTCAATTTGCTTATAAGATATAACTGATGAGGTGTAAACTCATTGTTCCTCTTACATTTTATTATGGTTAACCATGCAATATGGCAGTGTAGATTCTTGATGTTTTCTTCAAGTTTTGTTTTCCATCTAGGTTGTTTCAGTTTAGTACTTTCATTACCATGTATACTCTTTACTCTTTTACTTGTTTCAGTCATTTGACTGTGGCCATGCTGGAGTACCGCCTTTAGTTGAGCAAATTGACCCCAGGACTTATTCTTTGTAAGCCTAGTACTTATTCTATCAGTCACTTTTGCCAAACTGCTTAGTTACAGGGATGTAAACACACCAGCATCGGTTATCAAGCGATGTTGGGTGGACAAACACAGACACACAAACATATACACACACATACATATATATATACATATATACGACGGGCTTCTTTCAGATTCCGTCTAACAAATCCACTCACAAGGCTTTGGTCAGCCTGAGGCTATAGCACAAGACACTTGCCCAAGGTGCCACGCAGTGGTACTGAACCCGGAACCATGTGGTTGGTAAGCTAGCTACTTACCACATAGCTGCTCCTGCACCTACAGATTTCTCCTAGGTATTATAGCAGCTGTGTACATGAGGGTATTAATACTCCAGTAATTAAAAGGGTATCACATAATCTCATAGAATTTCCAATGACATTGCCAATAACTTTCAACATTGGAACTGTTGGAGTGTTTGTTTTTAATCGTGTTAAGAATAGCTTGTTACTTAACAATAGTTCCAATTGTGGTTTCAGGATATTTCTAAGTTGAATATATTCTACAGTTGTCTCTGTTGACTCAGCTACATTTGGAGAGATACGAGAATTTAGTGACGGTGCCAGTTTGTTTACTTATTTTTGATCTCTCTTTGGCAGGTTTTGGCCAGTTCTCAGTGTTTTGCAAAGATCAATTTACATCACAAGAGTAAATCATTTTTCTCTTAAAAAAGATGTTTGTTGGCGAAGTTGCTTCACAATAAAGGTGCTTGAATTGGGGTATGATTCATGCTGGTAGTTTTTAAACATGTTGCAAGTATATATTCACACTTTGCTTGTTTAAGCTTAATTAGTCTCATCTCAGCTTGTACGCCTGTTTTCTGCAAGTGGTCACATGACCTGGTCACACATCGATCTAGCCCTTCTGACTCTCGTGCCATCACATGACAGGCCAGCCGAACACAGGAGATTTATGTCTCTCTGCTGGGAGCTTACTCTTAGCTTACTCTTATATAAGGAAGCCTTTTCCACTATTTATTTAGTGAGGTGGGTTGCATGGTCAGGCTTGAATTTTTGGCAGAGGGCAAGTTATTTCACAGGCAGCCTCTGGTATCCTTTGATGCATACATTTGCTCCTGTCCTCCATCTTTGTTTTCCTGTTTTACTCCACTTACATCATGTACCACCTAAATGAGAAACAAATGTACATTTGCTGACAGTATATTTCAAAATGTATTTCAATAGCTTTGCCATGTTAATGCTCTTTAACAGGTTGAATAAATCATGGCATTTTATCCTCCTGGCTCTTTGTTTCTTCATTTATCTGCACACACACACACATATATATTGGAACTCAAACCAGCTTTATCCATGAATGCAACCAACCCCGTTAAAACGGCTTCATATATCTGATAGAAGGGTCTTCACAGGATTTTTCATAGTATCGAAGTATATCTTTGCTTAAATGTAAAGTCCAAGTAGTATGAGAGGAGTACTTACATCTTCTAAGATGGGTTCCTGGTGCTGTAGTGCTGTTTTCGTCAATGATGGTGTTGTTAGTTTCAGCCATAATCGTTTTAGCAAAATTCCACATGGTATAAGGGTATATCTTTAAAATATGGTCTGAATAACACTGCGCTGGTAGGTAAAAGATGCTTCCAGTATTTATAATGGAAGAAATAAACCAGTTACTGGAGGAGTCAGTGTAAATATAGAAGGAAACATTCAAAAATATTTTTTAAATGGCCCTCTATGCCTGAATGTCTGATGTTGATGTTGCCATCTTTAATTCATGTAAAAATGTATGTATATACGTATGTATGCACACAAGATTCAAATAACACTTTATTCTGGTTTTCCTTGCAAGAAATACAACCATATGGAACTCACTACCAATATTTTTCTCATGAACAAACTTACAGAAGACCAAGCTAAGCAGCAACTACATCAGCTTTGTTAATCTACAGAAAACTGAAGTGTTCTCTGGGACCTTCCCTTCTTCCTTGACTTAAAAATAAAAAGGAAACAAATTCACAAAACATTTATACAAACTAAAAGTTGTCACAGACAATCAATCTCGTGGACTTCATTCAAAATATCCTTTAAAAGCCCCAAATTCATGCTTGTAAGCCATGGTTTTGCCTCCTTTCTTGATTGCAGTTAAAATGCAACTTTTGTTCATTCTGTGAATGAATTTTCTTTAATATTTTCTTAGAAGGTGGCGAGCTGGCTGAATTCTTAGCTCACTGAGCCATATGCTTAGTGGCTTTTTATTCATCTTTATGTTCTCAGTTCAGATTCCACCAAGGTCGACTTTGCCTTTCATCCTTTTGGAGTTAATAAAATAAGTACCAGTTGAGCATTGGGGTCGATGTAATCGACTTTCTGCCCACCCTCAAATTGAATAATTTTGCTTAATTCATTTCCCTGTTGCTGTTAATATTCTGTTATTGTTATTGCAATTGAAGGCATTGAGTTGGCAGAATCGTTAATAATCATCGTATTTTTAAATAGATATAACTTATGCCCATGAGATTCTAAACTACAGAGTTTTAGATCTATTATATAGTTTGGCATCTACTCATTAATCCCTATTCTCAGTTAAAGAAAACTCTACTGGTAATTATGAGTACACTTGAGTGTCCCATAGTTTTCAATGCATTTATGCAACAAACATATAAATTTTAACTCATGATTATTACAACAAATATTTAACAAAATAACTTTATATCACAACACTTGATTCATATTTGTTATTGATGATATTTTCAAAAATGGAAGGAAGTGAGTTAATTCATCTATAAACAACTTTATTTTCTTTTTATAATAATTATCACAGAAAACTGATGAAACTCAAAATACATTGCCATTCAGAGAAGCTGAATATAATGCATTTGTGTACATAAACGTTCAGATAGGTTATTTGCTAGGGAGATGTATATACCAGCATCTTTCTAATTTCACACAAAGCAATTACTTTCAATTATAGGCAGTAGATAATTAGAAATTTAAGAAAAGCAATTTTAGGATTAAGTTTTTGTGTGTTAATAAGTTTCAAACTTTTGTACAAAGAATGTATTTTTCTGTGAAATTATAAGCAAGCCCCAAACATTGTTTCCAAGAAGAAGAATTTTTGATATATTTTTAATTGTTTGTAATTAATTCTTGCCATGCCAGTAGCTACTGAGTTCATTAACAATATTGATTCTAATTGCATGAGTAAATCAAATTTATTTGTTGTACCATAAATACATATTAGCAGCTGTTATATGTCAAATATATTGCAATTTCTGGTTTGAGCTCAAAGGAAATAAATAAGCAAACAAATAAATAAATTTTTAAAAATAATAAATAAAGCCTTTTCTGTTTATGTGTTAGTGAATATTGGATACACATAAAAGAAATTTTCTATAGTAAAGGTTAAGACTTGGAAATAATCTTTTCTTGTCTTTACATAAAATGTCATTGCAATCAATTTTACATTTTTTCTTTTAAAAAACTGCCTTTTACTAGGAGTCCATCCCATAGGAAGATATTATCCAAGATCTAATTCATGTTTCTCCTTGATATATCTCATATAATACAACATATTGTTTTTTTCTTTGTATATATGTCTGGCAAGTGTATTGATCTGAAATTGTGAGCGGAAACAAATATTTATGGATTTTTGGTAGAGTAATCTTTGCCAAATATTAAAAATCAAATACTGATTAATCATCATCACCATCGTCATCATCATTATCATCATCATTATTTTTGTTGCAGTTGTTATTATTGTTGTTCTTATCTTCTTCTTCTTCTTCTTCTTATTATTATTATTATTATCCTTATTATTATTATTATTATTATTATTATTATTATTATTACTCTTCACTTCTAGATTCATTAATTGTTTGTGTTATGTTTATCAAAGTCTTCCATCACACTTCTGTCACCTGTTCACTGATCTCTGCCAAATTTGTTTGAGGTTTACAAATGATCAGTTCTTATATGCTGGTTTATTCATTTATTTATTCGTTTCTTCCGTTATTTTTATTACCATTTTCTTTGTTGTAGTGCCAGTGTTGTCTGAAAGAGTTGATCTGTGATGTGGAGACAACAAGCCATGAGTGGATGGATAACCACAAACACAATCACACATACACAGAACACATGTATCTACATCCTGTTGACTTGGAGACACTGTCTTCTGTATAATATTTGAGATTTACAATCATATACATTTATTATTTCATTTGAATTTTCATTTGTCACTTTGGTTTATTATACAGAAACAGGGTTGTTTAGTTCTACTTGTGTTTAGATAATGTAGTTGCTATATAATTGTTCTATTTTTATTTTCTCCCTATTTTTATTTTCTTTCTAAGAAGTTCATTTCACAGCTACATGGTTCTGGGGTAATTCTATTTTGCAGCATCTGCAGCTTGGGCAAGTGTCAGGTTGGGTAATACTATATGACAAGAATTTGATAAAAAATGTACAGGAGCCCGCACCACCCCAAATATTCATAATCCAGTGAAGTGAGCCTAGGATTTACCCATCAGATGAATTACAGTGGGATTATAGAGATATCATCTCTATAATCAGTCTTATAGAGATATCATCTCTATAAGACTGGGTCTGTTCTCCTGGAAGCAGCCTGACTTAGTAACTTGTCACAGTGTTGCATCTTGCTAGTATCACTGTAGATATAATATCAATAGTGATACTAGTCAAAACTTCTGTGTTTTGCTAAAGCATAAATGGATGGTGTTGCTAGCAGTTTCTTTTACTTATATCGACAACAATATTCATTAATCCTATCACACATACTAAATTGTTTTCCTCTAAACGCCATATTTGATATGCAATATTTCTAAATCTGCAGTTGATTTATAGATTAGACAAACTTTGCATAGATAGTTATTCAATAAATGGGTAAATTTATTAATTGCTAGATTTTATAAGATTATATACTTTCTCTACAACTTTAACCATGAGCTTAGTTTCACATAAGACTTCTCTAAACATGTTAGTTAATTCATTTTTGGACATAGCTTCAACAAATATTATACTGTTGAATATCTGTTAACATATCCTGAATAAACTTAATCTTTCTCTTACTTCTTTTTTTTTTATTTGTTTGTTAGAGTTATGCAGTTTAGCATTTGAGTAGATATCTCTCCTAGACAACAGGGCTCTAAAACTGAAGCAACAAATTAATTGAATACTCTTCTTTTTATTATGCTCCTGAGATATAAGAAACAAGCATACACTTCAGGACTAAAAAGTATAGCATGTAACGATCTTCTAAAACAGTAATTCTCAAACAACCCAGTTATGACTAGTTTTTTCTTCAGAAACTCATCCTGGGTACCCAATACACATAACTGTCATCATCATCATTTAACGTCCATTTTCCATGCTGGCATGGGTTGGATGGTTTGATAGGAGCTGGTAAGGCTGAGGGATGCACCTGGCTTCATTGTCTGTTCTGACTTAGTTTCTATGGCTTGGTGCCCTTCCTAACACCAACCACTCCATAGAGTGTGATGGGTGCTTTTTATGTGACACTATCACCAGTACTTTCATTGTGGAACCAGCCGAAGTGCTTTTTATGTGGCACAAATACCTATATCAATTCTGCTGTGGTAGACAGGTCTCCTTGAGTACAGCAAGGCGCCAGATATTTCGGCCCTTTGTCATCTCCTTTGTAAGGCTCAGTGTCTTGTGATCAGTCTTCAATACTTCAACCCATATCTTTCTGGGTCTCTCTCTTCCACAAATTCCATCCACTTTAAGAGATCACTGTTAGAATATTATTCTAAGTATAAGTTTTCACGACATAACAGTTGATAAAATCACAATAATATTCAAAACAACAATAAATTTACATATTTACATAAACTTGAATATTCATGCATGCAAGAGCATTATATCAACACATATCAGCTTGATTGCAAAACAATTATTCAAAATCCACAAACAATTTTTAGTCTAATTAAATTAACAAAATTGATGAACTTGATTTAGTTGATATCAGCTTTTTACAAATATTTGAAAGTCATTTATTAACTACTTCATTGTTCAGTACATATATATACTTAATGTAATGGTTGAACTGATTAAGAGATACCAGTATTGTTTACCAACATATGTGTGTCTAGTTCTGCATTTATATATGCATGCTGATTATTCTATCCAATGCCTCTGAGCAATACTCTAGACAGTCAAATAGATATATCAACGCACAGAATAAGTAAAGTTGTCATGAGACATTGTCATTTAAAGTAGAAGTATTTTCTCATTCTGAAGAGAAGATTTATCTTTGTGAAGATAGCCTTAGTCAGCACTTGTAAAGTATGGGTTACCTCTAGAGTGCAAGGAAATTGGTCATGGCCATTTACATACCTCCAGCTCAAGTGATAACAGCTTTATTTGTCCTTTGTTCTCACTGTCAGTTTAAGAATAAAATCTGAAACTTTAGAGTCTTCAGTCCTCAAAACAAACGAATTTAATAAGCTTTCCTATCAAACTCTTCAAAGTATATTATTTTAAAAGGTTCTTTAGGATGGTAAGGAAGACGTAGAAACAGAAACTAGGTGAAAGCCTGTCAAACATATCATCATCATCATCGTCGTCGTTTAACATCCGCTTATATATATATATATAAATAGTATGGGTGGCTTCTTTGCAATTTAGCAACCTAAAGGCAAATTCATAGACGTCACTAAAATGACAGAGGATACTAATTGGTACCAGCATTGCTAGAAATAAGAATCAAAACAACTCTATAGCCACAAATGCATTGTCTTAATGACTGACAAGGGTGATAATTTCTTTTGCAGACAGCAATATTACTGTCAATTTCGAATTTTGATGCAGAGCATTTTAATTCTCATCAGTGGCTCTTACTGTGCCTGGGGTTAAACTTAACAACTAACCTTGTCAGCTTATAAGAAAACTGTTGAATTCATGCACTGATTTAAAAAATGGTAGAAGTGAGAACTGTAAATAATATGGGTGGTTTATTAGCAATTTAACAACCTAAAGGCAAATTTATTGACATCATTAAAGTGACAGAGGGTGCTAAGTGGTACCAGCATTGCTAGAAATAAGAATCAAAACGACTCTATAGCCACAAATGCACTGTCTTAGTGACTGACAAGGGAGATAATTTCCCTAGCAGACACCCCTATTGCCGTTGATTTCGAATTTAGATGCAAAGCAGCTTAATTCTCATCGGTGGCTCTTACCACACCTAGGGTTAAACTTAACTAACCATGTCAGCTTATAAGAAGAGATGGAAGCCCGCAGATGCTTAATCTGGCAAATAGGGTGGGTACAGAAGTGATACCATGTTGTTTTGGGCAAGAAACTCACTTGTGAGGAGAGTTCAGTGATGGTGCATTGTCATCATGAGGAGTCCAATTATCTGCGTTCCACAGATCTGGTTACTTTTGTCAAATGTCCTCCCTTAAATGCTTCAAAACGTCATTGATTGTCTTCCGATGATCCTCATGCACAAGCTGAGGAATTTTCTCCACGTTTTGGTGGGTGATGCTCGTGGTAGATCTTCCAGATTGCTCATCACCTTTTAGGGACGCTCTTCTACTTTTGAAGCACCCATGCCACACAAAACATTGCCTACAACCCATTGCCTTGTCAACGTAAGCTTGCCAAAGCATGCTCAATGTCTCTGTAGCAGACTTCCAAGGTTGACACAAAATTTCACATTGGCTCTTTGTCCCTGTCTATGACAAAATTACAAACTACAGCATACATGTGATCACAAAAACACAAATTTCACAACTTGCAAAGTAAATACAGTGATATCACTCAGAACACTGCCTCATGCAACCATGTGCTTCCATTTGTTGGCATGCTACAGAACTTGTTCAGAAACATTTTGATACCCCCTCATACAATTTCATTCAAAGATACATATCATGGATGCTCTGGCATGCATCATCAGTAATGTTTCTTAAATCTTAGGAAGTTTCAAATCTTTCAGCATTATCTAGTTAGTTGAACAAACACTAACTAGCATCCTAGTAGGAACAAACCACACTGCTAATACATATGTATGTATGTATGTATTTATGTATGTTCGTTCTTTTTCTCTTCTTAATTTAGACTAAATTTTGACTGGTCACTGACTTGGCAGCAAGGTTATGAAGGAAAGTATCATGATTTTGTAGTGAAACTAACACCTCGATCGCCATTACATACAAAACAACCTATCGCCATTAGATACAAAACCACTATCGCCATTACATACAATCTTCTCATTTAAATATAAACAAGCGCGGGCATAGCGGAAAACACATTCCCTGTCATCACGTGACTGATTATTATTCGAAGCGGCAACTTCTTCGAACCTTTCCCGCCAGAACGCAAACTGACCAATCACGGCCTCTAATAAGGTCACGTGATAGAGTATTTTTCAGAAGCCTTCGGGAGCCGATAATTTGCTTTAAATAGACTAGATCATACCCAGCTAATTTGTCTCGGTTCAGTTTCTCTATAGAGACTGTTCCGTGTACCACACAGCAGCAGCAGCAGCAGTTCCAGCTACGACTCCATCAACAGCTTCGTCCAACGATGACCACCAACGCCGTCGCCACATCAGCAACACGATTCTACGATTACTACTAACCAGCATCAATCTCCACCAGCGTCTACACGACTTTCTATGTACACCAAACTAAACCACCGCGGCACATCTCTCTCTTCGATTCTGTTAGGTGATTCAGCTTCACCACGATAAATAAACAGACAAGAATTTCAGCCAGCGACGAACATCTGTATAACAAAGAATCTGCCCGTGCATCGAAGCCAAAACACAACTAGTGATAAGCTCTGCCACACATACGCCTCAACTTCTTTCACATACAGACTCATCCTAATGTGTACTCAAGAACTGGTATAAATGCTCACGTGTTACTGACTTTCTATCTGCTGTAATATCTCACATACACATACATGTATCACTCACATACACTCTTTTCTTTATACGACGGCCTGTCTTTGATTATGTTTTTATATGTTGCATTCACACTCACACACAGACATACATCTTTAATGCCACAATAAATATCTCTGTTATTCATTTCATACGGTTGTCTCTTTTCTATCGTCTCATTACTGGCTATTTATGTTACCGTAGTAAAACATATTTGTATATCATCTTTGATATATTATTTTGTGTTCGACCGTGTGACACGTTTAAATAAAAGGAGTCCTCTGTTTTTTTCCATTCGTCACCATTTCTCCTTTTTGAGTTCGCACGGTCGTTCTTACAATTTAATTATCGTCCTTTAAATCTTAAAAAAGTCTTACAGATTTTTAGTCTCAAGTATGGTGATCATTTGTCGCATATAAATTCAGGATTTGCATTCTTTCTCCAAGATTCCAACTTCAGCTATACTTTGGTATGTATCCTGTTGCTCCAGTAATAATAGGTATGAAACTGAAAGTGTATCATGGGTACTGGATTTGCAAACTCCTTACCAATGATCCATAGATGTCTGCTTTCTCTCGTAGATTTCTAACCACACTCATGTCAATTGGGCAGCTGATTTCCAAAACTGAACATATCTTTTTTTTGTGATCCCACACAACAATATCTGGCTGGTTGTTTTAATTTTAAGTTCCACTAGTATTCTTTTGACTCATCAGTCTCAATATGGTCGATTTTGTAGGTATTCTCTCTTTTGTTATCCTGTTCCAGACCATTCTGGCCACCGTGTCATGCCTCATAAGAAGATAATATATGGAAAGCATTCTCTCACAGTTGGCAACAATGTGGTAGATGTCTTCAGTTTTGGACTTGTCATCTGTAAATGTTTTCTGCTTTTTATATTGTAGATACTTGGTGGAGATCTATTGTTCTTGGATTGCATATATGTAGCCTTCAAAGTGGGACATCATAAATTTATCAGTACGCCATGCCAAGCTGCTGGCATGATCAATCCCTTCGATAGTTTTTGTTTTACGTGCCAAATACACATGTATTATCTTCTCAGTGAACTGGTTCGTGTTTTTTCTTCTGTTGCTCAGATAAGTAGATTTTACCTGTGCTCCTTAGGGAGAGATCTGTATCAGTTCTTATTTCATATCTCTGTTCAAGTTCATAAGCTATCCTAATTATGTTGTTGGTATTCTAATTATCTATGTACGTATGTATGTAAAGTACGTATATGTGTATGTGTGTGCACGTATGTATGTATGCATGTATATATGTGTATACATGTATGTGGTGAGGTGGTTGTTTGTACCTACATCTTTTCGTATTGACACTATTCAGCTTGCAGTGATGATGTTTATGCACTCATTGTAAAATAGTCACTTTTCATAGAAATCACTGAGGTTTAGTGTGAATCATTGATATTAGACATAGAGTATCAGTGAGTTCAAAAAGTGTAGAAATAATATAGATTAATGTCATTCATATAAGTGTCTGCATAGTTATATGTAACTGTGATTGTTAAGACAGAGATGTATATATAAATATATATATATATATATATATATATATATATATTATCATTATTAATAAATCATAGGGTAGCAAAAAAATTTTAGAAATTTTATTTACTACCAGGGGTCTAGCGAGAAGAAAAAAATAGTCAATAGACTATATATTATTCATTTAAAATACAGAGATGCCTATAATAAGACATCTAACCCGCATCCCTAATTTTGTGGTACAGAGTTTTTTGCTGCTCTTTCTAGCGGGTTAGATGTCCTATTATAGGCATTTCTGTATTTTAAACATATATATATATATATATGTAGAAAGATGAATCTTGCAATGAGTTCATGTAATTTATATTTATAGGGATCAGTGAGTATTTGTATTTATATGCTGTGATAGAGTAACATGGCATCAAAACTTTCAGTCTTGATGCCTTGTGTTAGATTTCAGTTGTAAGAGACTGCTTTGCCAGACGACTCTCATGCCTAAAATGGTTGAACATTTACTCGATCTAAATGTCAAAAAGTTTCATTATGCCAAAGTTTGTTTTCAAGGGTAAGAGACTACAGTAATATGCAGAGAAAATATATTGCTGACTCTGACTTCTTTTTCATTAAACTATAATTTGTTCAACTTTGTGAACTTTTTATTCTGCTATTAACCAACAAAGGCCATCACTTATTTCCTATGACTCTATTGTTTTATTTTATAATGTAAAGAAGATCTAAAGAGGATTTGAAAATGTGAAAATTATACTGGTAGGTAATGCGAAATGAAGAATTTATATGAGATCAAATAATTGCTTCTTATTTAGGGACAAAGCCAGCAATTTTGAAGGTGGGGTTAGTTGATATTTTCAACCTCAGCACTAGACTGGTACATTATTTTATCAACTTCAAACAGATGAAAGGAAAAGTTGACCTCAGTGGAATTTGAACTCAGGACATAAAAAGCCACAACAAATGTGATTAAGCATTTTTTTTCTGACATAATAACAATTCTGCCAGCTCACCACTTTGTAAGAGAGTAAATAATGAAGGTATTTATATTTAACTCCAGAAAACTTGCAACAATGTTTTTTTTCCATCCATCAGAGAACCTTAGACATACATGCAAACACACATGCACTCTCACACACACTCAAGAACATATACATAAGCACATACTCATATATGTGTGTATGTGTATGTGTGTGTGTGTGTGCATATACATATATATGAAGATGAGATGACAAAGGAATAAGCAATTATCTTGTGAACTTCATTAGCTAACAGCTGTTTCTGATATAACATGGAGTATACTCATAAATTATAGCTTAAATCTAACTCTTTCAGCAGGGGAAAGTAGTGCTGAGGTAGAAAGTTAGTTATAAGAACAATCTTCATTCTGAGACCTGTGAAGCAAAATTATGATGTCTTAATCAAAGTACACTGGCAAATCCGATGAGGATATTGTGCCACAGTTCTCTCTCCATGCCAGTGAATATATACAATATTATGAGACTTCATTACTTAAAATGCATGGTTACATTTCTAGTCACTAATTATCTGAAACAGCTGTAAAGGCTTGGTTACATCAAGTAATTGTATACACAACTTCCCATGCAAATACATTCCTTCTTCCTGCTGTTTTTTGTCTGTCATTTCTAATTTATACATATATATATATATATATACACACACATGTATATTCAAATAAGAATGAGAAGCAGCCCATACGTGTGTGTATGTATATGTATATATACATACATGTGTGTTTATATATATATATATATATATATATATAGAAAGAGAGAGAGAGATACATACACGCATGCACATGCTCACATATACAAACACATGTGCACACACATACACACACACATATATACAGACATATATACATAGATGTATATACATCCATATACATACGCACATATATAATTATGAGTTGCAAGGAACAAATTTGAATATTTAGACAAGTAAGTGTAATATATCAATATATATTAGTCTGCTAAATATCGATTACATAAAAAAGACAATAAATAAATATTACCTATATAAAAAAATACATAATTCTGTATAATACAGTACAAGTTTTGGTTGGCCATAGCAAATAAAGTATTGGAGTATATACCAAAGAATTCATAGCTTCTATGCTGACTTTGGCAGTGGGCAATGTCTATGGCCAATATATTTCTTAATTTTCATTGGCTTAGTTCAACAGGTACCATGTAAAATGGCTGCTCACCACTGTAAACAGCAGGTGCACATTCTGCATGTTTATGACTCAACAGTGATCGAGAAGAAAAAAACTCATCTATTTTATATAAATGAACAAATACTATATGAAGAGAAATCTTTATATGAGCAGCTCTAATTTTTCAAGTTGAAAACAGTCAATAAAATCTGTTACTATGTGAAGTTTTGCAGAAAATATATATTTTTTTTTACTAGGAATTCTCTAGAGAATCTATTTAAGATGTTAGGCTATAAAGTCATTTGACAGTTCAGCAGAAAGTTTAGATTTTTACAAATAATTTTATGATGCTATTGCAATTGACAGAAGACCTCACTTCATGAGGGAAGGTATATTTATGCATAGGACTATTTTGTGTGTTTATCTTTTTTTGTGTGTGTGTTTGCATAAGTGTATGTGTTTGTGCGAATGCTAGATACAGAGACAGAGAGGGAATAGGAGAGAGAACAAAGTAAGAAAATGCAAAAGTGAGAGAAAGTGCTAATACAAATTTATGCCAGTTGATATTGGCCTTTGGCAAATATGCATTAGTTAACTTTAAATAGACACATACAACTGCTGACGACAATTATTTTCTACATGCCTTCGTTATTTGCTCTCATAAAAATTCTTCCTCTCTTCACTGATTACCACCAGAACAGCTTCCTCACAGTCAAGTGCATTAGAGTCTTTCTCTGTTACATTAGAACATCTATTATTACAAATACTAGACAACATCATACTGTATAAAACACCTGGTACTAGATATTTCTTCTGCTTGGCATAGTTCAGTCTAAGATTTAAGAGCTCTCAAGTACATTACCAGAGAAAATATCATCACAGACTTGGCAGTGTTGGTCTAACCTAACTCTCTGTAAATCATAAGTTATTCTTGAGAGGTTCATCTCACTGATAAGCAAAATACATATAAACAACAGATGAAAATCATCTTTTATCCATGTTTTCTTTTCAACTACAAGCCTGTTCAACTTCAAACTTAATATGAACCTTGTGAAGCTGTGTATTTAGAAACAAAATGGATATGCCTGCTCTTATTCTCTTGTGCTGAAACCTACTGAAAGCATTTCATTGTATATTTGGATGGTTCACTTTCCTTCTATGTGCTTCAGTTGAAATAGCTGTTTGTTATAGATACTAGGTTATCTGAAAATGTCATTCCATGGGCAGATTATTTATTGAACGAGTACCATGAAAACTTTGACAGATAAGCACTGAGCCGAAAAAAATTACTAAAGAGCCTGAGACACATGTTTGTCTATAGTGTAAGACTATTAGAATACCAGACAAACCAGCAGAATGTTTGAAGTTTAGAGTTCTGTAATTGTTTCTGTGTTGTATCAGTGACCAAGATGTTTAGATTACAAATGATTCAGTCCTTCTAATTGTAATTAGGTACTGCTTGTTTGGTACAACTGTCCTCCTTAAACCACAGTGACATTATAATTGACCAATGTTTTGTTAGTTTGCAACACTGAGTTTGAACCACATTTTGTAAACCTGGAGAAGGCAACAGGAAGCCACACACACACGCACACACAAACGCACGCACGCACACATGCACACACACACACAAGATTTTTTATGTGAAATTGTGTGTTAAGACAAGTATTGTTTTACCTTAGAAAGGTAAGTTTTTTTTCCAATAAATACACATAATTTTTGTGATTTTATTGGCAACATGACCCTCTCAAAGTACAACAATACATATATATGAGAAAGTGAGTAACTAAGACGTTAGTGTGCTAGACAACCAGCAAAGGTGTCAGCAAATCATGTCTTGTCTATGATGATCAGAACACTTAACTCTTAAATAACCTATTCTACCATGATGTCAATAGTTGTATAGTTGCTTTTCGCATCAGAAAAAATAAACCTTATCAACAACATGGCTAGAAAGCATTATATAGGAGGGAGTGCAGAAAAGTTCTTGGGATATTGCAAAAGGCCTAGTTGGAGGCCAAACATTCCAAGTTCTTTTACAGGCTTAGAAAAACTGAAACACCACTGCAATAAGTGTGTGAATCTGAGAAGAGAATATATTGAAAAAGATCATAATTAACTAATCCTCCTGTATTTTCTTTTACCCAAAGCCAGGAACTTTTCAGCACCCTTTCATATACATATGAAACTATAATGTCATCTGAGGTCAGACTTTCCCTGACATTTCTAGACATTCAGTTTTTTTACATTACAAGCAATCATTAAAAATGTCTTGTAACCTTTAATGGTTTACTATGCCATCACCAACAATTTTGCATTCATGTAGTATGTCAAGGGAAAAGGCTATATCTAGAAATCACAAGGGATAAAGTATAAACTATAAGGAATAGAAGAAGTGGCTTAATTAGAAATTTAAATGACTTTACAAACTCAATTTTCCAAGAAATTACTGTCAATCTATGATGATTGTGTTTTACTTAGTCTAAAGATCAGTAAGTGTTACTACAATTCTCTTCATACTAACTAATAAAGAAATGAATATGCATGAGTAATTTAGATACTTCATAACAACCCACACATGTTTGAACGAGTGGAGCTTAGTTATATTTTATTCCTTACAATATATTAGATTATTCTACCCAATAAAAAGTATTATTCACAATAATGAGATTCATAAATCTGATGAGGAAAATGACAAAACCATAAAATCCAAAATAAAAATTTATAGCACATTTATTCATACGCTAAATACATGTTATTTTAATGAATTTAGCAAAATTGATCATTTCAATCCAATAAAAGCAGTTTTACAAAGGCTGCTCATCATTTAAACAAAATATGATTGTTTGTTGTGTGTTTTTTTGAGTGGGAGGGGACACTAAGTGGAATGTTTTACAATTCAATCTGCTGTACTGCATTAATAATTAACAGGGGTTTTATAAACAGATGCTCTTTATTATCATCAGCTGCCAGCAGAGTGGACTGGGTATATTTATTCATACCACCAAATCCAGAGAGGCTGTATCCACTTTGTCATGTTGTTCTTTGTTTTTCTATTACTGTCACAAGGCCTGAAATTATGGGGGAAGAGGCTAGTTGATTACAATTTCTGAAATGGAACTTATTTTATCAACCTTGAATGGATGAAAGTCAAAGTCAACCTTGGTGGCATTTAAACTCAATACATTAAGCCTGAAGAAATGCCACTAAGCATTTTGTCCAACATACTTATGATTCTGCCAGCTTGCTGCCTTTCACATTGTTGTCTTATGTCAACTGTAATTCAGAGTAGCTTCTCTTCAAGTTGGTTGGCCTACACTGAAGTATTTTGAACCCATGTGCCTTCTGTGCATTAGAATTTTTAAAAATACTTCTACATTGATAAGATTTCTCTTAAATGAGTTGTAGAGCTGAAAGATAGGCAGTGAATCATCTCAACAAAAGTAAAAGTTATAGGAACTTATGAGAATGAGAGCTGAATTGAAATAAATTAATGATTGAACATTTTGTGGATCTTTTTTAAAACGGGGGCCACATTTTTCATTAATGTTTTACGTAGTGCTTTTGGTACCGAAAGACTTTCAAACTTCGTATACTTATCTATTTTGTGTTATAGAACAGAAAAATATTTTTGTATTCGAATTTATTTCATGTAAACAATTGTCTTATTTCGATAATTTCAACCAATCACTGACGTCCATTCAGCCGATATACATTAAGTGCCGACTACATAAACAAACGATTCTTCATTTTATTTGCTTTTTTCATTTTAAATTTGCTTTAACCCTAACCCTAACCCTAACTCTAACCCTAGGGTTAGGGTTAGAGTTAGGGTTAGGGTTAGGGTTAATTGTTTCAGAATCGTTTGTTTATGTAGTCGGCACTTAATGTATATCGGCTGAATGGACGTCAGTGATTGGTTGAAATTACAGAAATACGACAACTTTAACATGGAATAATTTATGGATTTCTTTTTTTTTTAAGAAGACTAAGAGAAAAAGATGTTTTATATGACACATTCTACCAGTGATCCAAGTTTCAAAGTGTTTCGTTAATGAAAAATGTGGCCCCCGTTTTAAAAAAGATCCCATTTTGTTATATGAACCTAATGGATGAGATGTTTCACAATCCCATTTCAAGAAATTATCAATATTTTCAGTGATGTAGACTGAATAAAGAATGTATAAGAAGAGAAATATTGTATGATAGTGTGACTTAGGTATTGAATGTACAGAGCCTGGAGACAAGTAGAATGAGTATAATCTGTTAATTGTAATGCTAAAAGCATAAAAGCTATGTCAAGAGTGAGTAGCTGAACAGTTTACAGTGGAGTGGGTATGTTATTTAGGTAGACAAGTGCTGGAGAGAGGGAGTGCCATGTATTAGCATACAAGAGAAAGCTCGACGGAAAATAAATAAGATCATAGTTAGATCTTAGGATATTAAGCTTGATAAAGAGATGACAAAATTGCAAGACAAGTAGAGATACACTGTATGGTAAATCTATCCAACCCAAGTCTGTCTGTAAACAAAAGACAGATGATAACGTACAGTACATGCAATGTAAACAAGAAGCAGAAGTGAATATAGTACTCATTCAGGTTGATTAAAGTGTGAACTAAAGACGGGACACCTGTTGTTTGTCAAGTTAAAATAGGCAGAACTATGTACTTTTCTCAGGAATATAACACAATGGCTTTACTAGTAAGATTTAAACCCATAAATGTGTAATCAGCTGTCTAGTATTGACATTTTGACTCATAATGTACGTTTGTTTAACATCCAGAAAAGTGCATATCTAATTTGACAAACAAGTTTTATTTCCTTGTAGAAAGAAGTCAGATTGAAACCAGTGATTGGCTTTAACAACACTAATAGTGTGCTATTATTCTAAAGCTGCAATTTAAAATGCAGAACAGTTCAAACAAAATCTCCTTCAAATTGTATAGCTAATCATCAGCTTAGATTTATAATACAAGTCTACAAGTTAATTATAAACAGCTCATTGCTCAGAATATTTTTTTCATGTTTCAGGGTATGAACATTTAGTTGTATAAACTTTAATGATTTTAAAATTCTCAAAGAATGAGTTCAAGCTTGACATGATAGGATAATAGATGAGAGAAAAGAAAAGTATGCAACACTACATTTTAGATAAGAAGATCACTTTTAAATTCAATAAATGCTTTAAAAATAACTAGATGTAATACAGAACTAGATCTCTCTTAATGGAAGCTTCAGCTTTGCAAAAAATACAAACAAAAATTAACATTGAAATTCTCCTTCTTGCTAATATAAGAATATCTGATGGCATTTATTAAGTTATCAGGCAGATTCTATTCAGTTTGTTGCAAACGCCATGTGAATAGAAACCTATTACAGAACATCTTTTTAAAATTCTCATCATTTAATGTTAAAAAGAACCCATAGTATTAGAAATGTTGTATAGAAATGTGACTTTAAAAGTTCTCAAGCCAAAATTACTCAATCTTTCTGCTTTTTTTGTATTTCAATCTTTTTTACCAGCTGATTCTTTTAACAGGTCACATATGTTTGATGAAAAAGACAGACTGAAAGTTCACTATCACATGCCTGCATTTTGCATTTGCTTTAATTTATTGGCAAAAGTTCTAGAACTTGAATAATACCAGAATCTAGAACATTAACAATAAACAGGAAAAAATATTAAATGAATAAAATTGTTTTAACTATAGATTCCTTTGTTTTTTGCTTTTTTTCTTTGTCACAAACATACACAAAACTAATTTCAATGAGTTCTGACGAGTCACACTTTATTTTAGACATTGCTATTAGATTTTCTTTTCTTGTGACTTCTAAATGACTAAATAAAAAGGAAAAACTGTAGAGAAATGCCGCAATTGCAGTTTTATCCTCAGAACTGTCTTTATATCAGGTTTTAATCAAATTTCATCATTGATAAGCATAAGAATTTAAACATGATATGTGTTACAGATTTAATGGATCTATCCTCTATTGCTAAAGATTTCTAAATAGAAATCAATTTCCACCTCCACTCCAGCGAACAATACTTAGAGTCCTCATCCACAAGCTAACACTACTTATCTTTTTTTATCCTTTAATTGTTTCATTCAGGAGAGTGCACCCATGCTGGAGCACCACCTTAAAAAAGTTTTGTTAAATAAATCAACCCAGGACTTATTTTTTAAGCCTGGTACTATTAAGTTACAGGGATGTAAACATACCAATATTGGTTGTCAAGCAGTATTAGGGGACAAATACAGACATGAAGATGCACACACACACATAGATATACATATACAACAGGCTTCTTTCAGTTTCCATCAACCAATTCTGCTTGCAAGGCTTTGGTCACTTCAAGGCTTTGGTAACTTCAAGGCTTTGGTAACTTCAAGGCTTTAGTAGAAGACACTTGCCCAAGATGCCACACAGTGGAACTGAAACTGGGATCATGTTGATGAGAAGCAAACTTCTTACCACACTGCCATGCCTTTTCATCTTTTTAAATATTGTCCTTGAATGGATGGCTCTGAAAATACATACTTTTATTTGAATCAATATTTTATCTCTTATAGATCTGAAGCTCTTCCTAAGGTAAACTACACACTCATGAAATTATACTTATGCAGTTTCAGCTGAGTTTAGCAAACCAAGTAGAGTAATATTCATTGTATAATATCAGAGTGCAAAATATCTTTGCTATAATTTATCACCTTTCCTAACGACATTTCAACATGTTGTTTGCTTTGCAGAAATAGTAAAAGGACTTCTAACTTTTTAGTATCTAATCTGGCCATATCCAGCCCAAATAATTTCCCTGTTTTATGTTAAAACTGAACAAATCCAGCTTCTCGTACCTACCCTACAATGTCATTCTATAAATAAACACTCCCATCTTCAATATCTCAAAGTTAAAAGATAATGCATGATTAATTCAAAACAATGTGAATAGATAAGCATTACACTTGAATGAGTAATCTGAATGCTAAAGAGTTAAACCTCATTATTAAATATTGTTTCGCTTCAACTCAGCCCTAATTAAGCAAACCTAATTAATCAAATACATTCCACCAATGACCATCCTATCCTTTTGTATATCTAGGACATCATTACCAAAAGAGTCCTTTCTTTTTTTAAGAAGAACATGTCTGAAGGAAATTCTTTTGCTATTTCTATCAAGTTGAGTGATGTCATTAGTTCTCGCTCTATTATGTTAGTAACTGAAACAAAATTTAGCAAAAGACAAGTTAACCAACTGAAATTCTACATTATCATTAAATTGCATTTAGATTAAAAATTTGATTTTAATTTAAATATCAATACATTGATAGGAGCAGTCTTGATCAGAGTGATATTAAAATGGTTAAATCCAAAACTTTTACATCAGTTATTCAACTCATCATCATCCTCCTTCAACCAACCATAGGCTGGTCAGAACTCCATTGCCAATCTCTTTCCACACTACATGGTCTTGCATTGCTGTGTTCAGATCTCTAATATCCAGCTCTGAGTCCTGAGATATAGTATCTGGAAATGTCAGTTTCTCGGAGAAAACACTTCCAGAGGGATGCCATAGAAGCAGGGATGAGATAAACTCTTTCTCTGCTTGATGACAGTGGTCAGCAAATTGTTGCCGTTTCTGTTTCAGCTTGAGGAATATTGGTATCAGATTTCTGTTGATGTTACTAAGTGTTTAGTTGTGTAGTTATTCAACTACATGAACCACTCAACAAAATTTGGGAAAATCATTTTTTTTCCTAAATGTATTCTAACAAAACAAGTTTTGTATTTGGATTGCCTTTATTACACATGATTCCCCCCTCCGTTAGCTGGGAATTTTACTATGCCATATACACCTCTCCAGTTTTGTGAAGGCTTAGCAGCAAAGAGGTATATCAGAAGGGATAATGAAGAAATTTTGGTAGTTTTGACTGCAGCTTAGGCAAAGGTTACATGTAAATCGTTATTGCTCTATGTTCAATAAAATAAATTTTAATAGCATCACAAATTAGCAACATAAGCAACTAACTTTGAACCAATGTGGGAATATTTAAGCAGTCTCTTGATTTGCTTAAAACGGTAGCTAAAATACACCTTATCATCTTGAAAAGTTGCAGTAAGCATTATGTAAGGTAGTCTAACATTTACAAAAAAATGGGATGATAGAGTTTGATTATAGGTCTGACCAATTAGATATGACCTTGGGTTAAACAACGACAGCAACACCACAAGTAACCCAATGCATTTTAGCTTGTATATGCTCTTGGTATTCAACTACTTTTCACAGTACAATGCAATGTTTTCACAGTACAATGCAATGGAAATGAAAGTAGAGTAAACTTCATAAGTCAGCTGGTCATTAATGATGATGGAAAGAGATGACACTTGAAACTTAATAGATATATCTTTTTTTTTAACAGCTTCCACGTCTAGTGGGAGGGTGGGCGGAAGGAAGGAAGGAATGAAGGAAGGAAATAAAAATAGAAGCAAGGGAATTACCTTCAGATTGGAAACTTAGCTCAGATATTTGAAACAGTGTGGACTTCATTAAAATTACCATACAGCCAGATAATAGTAGTGGTATTAAACTAGGTGATCGCTAACGTCTTCCACCCATGAACATGAATACTTTTTATGATGGGTTTTAATACAGATCTGAGACTATGGAAGGAGATGTTAGAAAAAGGTACAATGGAGCAGGATTGAACCTGTAATCATGCTGTTTGTGAAATGAACTTTGTAACTACATATCTATACATATACACATCTGACTATTTCAATTAAAGTACTAGATATAAAGATTACCTTAATCCTGGTCCATGTAAAGTATTACTTTATTTCCCATTTTGTTGTCTAGAGCAACACATGGTTATTGCATTTACATTAAAATCACTTCAGAATAAATAGATCCATATCATATCTTTCTTTTTGAGTTCTTAATAACTCCTGTTAGAAAGATGATAACATGATGATAACAAGACTTGCACTTAGAAGTGTTTTATATAATATGAGTAGTATGAAGAGAGAAATCAGCTTTAGACTTGAAAGGGTTAATCACAAAGAATTTAACATCACTAAAAAGACTACAAATAAAATTAACATTTTAAATTTAAGATACTTTGACATTTCATTTCCATTTTCAATTTAAAATAGTATGACATTTTAAAACCACATCTTATGCCATTTCTTAGTTCAAACAATATCAATTTAAGTAATCTTGAATGAGTATCTACCTCCTCACCCCTTACAGATGACTTCCATCCTCAGCTTAATTTTGAATGGTTCTCAATTCATCTGTTCAAAATTCTGGCAATGTACTTTCTTTTTGTTCGCACTTTTTTTTGGTGTCTTATTATGTTAAAGCACGGACTGACAAACAGAGTATTGTCTGGTAACAATATTTTTATTTGACATATCACCTCGCTAGTTCTTTTCTATGGAAACAGGTGACTGTTTCCATAAAAGAGAAGCTGCAATTCTAATTCTGAATTAGCAAATATTTCTGAGTGAAACATTAGTAGAAAAATGAACACTTGAATATTAAACCAACTCTAGTTTCCTCATGTTAATTAGTACAATATTCTTTTTCAGTTTTTTTTGTTTTTATACTTTTGGTATTTGTTTTCTGAAGTTGGATCTACCACCTGCCATTTTTTTGTACATATATTTGGTGCACAAAACTATTTTGTGCTAAACTGACACTTTTCATAATTAGTATTTTACACACATAATGTCAAACAGAATAAATGTATGCAGTGTAATCTGTTCAAGCATGGAAACAACAATTTAAATCAACTATGATTTCAAGTAATATGATGACTGAGCATAGTAATGGCATTAATGTGCTTAAAAGTGAAACAGTTTCATAAAATATACCATTTACCTTTACGATGTAAATGTAGTAAATGCAGGTGCATAGATAATATACATCGCAAGGAATATGAAACTAGATATTTTGCTAGGTTATATGCCTAATCATACTTGTCACTCAAAAGTTGAAATCAATTAATTTGTAATCAAGTTGCTGTGCAGTCAACTCTATTCCAGTGATTTGAGATTTCCATATCTGCGCAAATTAATTACTGCCAAGTGTTCACTTATACTATTTCCAAAGGGGTTTTTACCAGATGTTTTATCAACTCATCCATAACAACGGTCAGTTGCCAACGTCTCATACGTTTCACT
>NC_142930.1:61164992-61219992 GCF_046866305.1 Octopus bimaculoides
AATCTGCCATAAGTCATTTTTAAGGAATCTAGAGTCCACAGGAAATTGTTTGCAATACTCATCAGCTTTGTTGAAATTCAAAAGTTCCATGAATTTAAACTCTTCTAAGGATGAATATCGTGCTTTTATTTGGTCAACTATTGTACTGATAATTTTGTTATAAAGCATTCTATAATGTCATTGGGGCTCAATAGATCTCTGAATTCTCGGATCTCTGAATTCCGATTCCTGCATCGACTCCATATTTTTCCCCTAACATATCATAAAAGATTTTAAAATTATCAAGTTTGTTTTCGAGTACAGTTCTAGTTTTATCTATTTGCTCTTTACAATACACATGTCATGACTTATGCTCTGGAGGATGTTAAATAAGACGTCAGTAAAAGAAAAAAATATCACTGAATACTTCTAACAAAAAATAAGAAATCAGGAGCTTTTAAAGTGTGTAAGAATCCAATTACTGAATTTATGGTGGTATCATCCCATGCTTCAGGATTTTCAATGATGTGTTCAAAAAGGTTGCATCTGAGTCAATTTCAACAAAACGAAAAAATAACGTTAGTCAAATTAATTTAAGGTTAATTATCTACTTCTGAAGTAAGAAATATAATTTGGATAATATTTTTGTTTTCAGAACACTCCAAAAATATAATAGTGCAAACAGATGCTTTGGATAAAAAAATTCAAACTTACCGCCAGATTATTCCACCATTTCGGCTGGCTAACTGAGGAATTATGGGATTGCTATTGTTCGGGTCAGAAAGTGGAACGAGGTTAGCAACAATTGTACACAAACAAAGAAAGAGAGGGGGAGGTCATCTGGTCTTCTCAAAGCAGACGAACGAGTCAGTGAGAGAGGAGGAAGGGGAGGCAGAATATTTCGAAAACACCTGGACGGAGTTTCTTTGGAAGAAAAAAGAAATTTATCTAATTTTCCGATGATATGGATGAGAAATTACAGAACATGCAGCGCGTACCTTGCATGCCTGAGAGTGCACGCCCCTGATAGATAGACAGAAATACAGTTCATGTACACTCGGTACCAATACCTGTCAAAATACTTACCACTATCCAAACACTTTACCTGGTGACATCAGAGACAATTGTGGCCCAAAATAGAGGTTCTATCCGCTTTCATATGTTGTATGTTGTGTACTAAGTGGTAGCAAAATGTTCCCAGACTAGTTCTGTAGCTCACCAACAGATGGCAGCACATAGTTGCATGTGCAATGAGAGCTAACAATGACCTTCATGAGGCAGTGTGCCGAGTGATATTACTATGTTTACTTTGCAAGTTGTGAAATTTGTGTTTTTGTGATCATGTGCTGTAGTCTGTAATTTTGTCATAAACAGGAACAAAGATCCAACATGAAATTTTGCGTTAAACTTGGGAAGTCTGCTACAGAGACATTGAGCATGCTACAGAGACATTGAGCATGCTTCAGCAAGCTTATAGCAATGAGGCAATGGGTCATATGCGATGTTTCAAGTGGCATGGGTACTTCAAAAGTAGCAGAACATCCCTAAAAGATGATGAGTGAACTGGAAGACCTGCCACGTGTGCCACCCCCAGAAATGTCATATTGTGCCAGACCATCAACGTTTTGAAGAGTTCAATGGTGGAAATTTAGTGAAAGTGATCTGTGGAGTATGAAGAATTGGATTCTTCCCAACAACAAGGCACCCTAACACTGAGCTCTCCTCACCAATATCAATATGATATCATTTCCACACCCACTCTATTTGCCATATTTAGCACCTATAAACTTCTATCTTTTACCCAAGATGAAAATGCAGCTCAAAGGCCACTGCTTTAACACAGCTGTCAAGATCTAGTGTGAATCGCAGAAGGTCCTCATCTCACCTATGGAAAACAGCTTCCACACCAGACTCCAAAAATGGCAGGAATGCTGGGACTAGTGTATTACTGTGTAAGGTGACTATTTTGAAGGAGACGGTGATAAAACTTAGCTAGATAAGTTATTTTTCATTAAACATAACTAGTCTTGGAACTTTTTGATACCACCTTATATTCTATTCAAATTCATGTCCTCAAACAGCATACTGTACCACTCCACTCTGTAAATCCTCCACCACCCTCAACCAAGTTTTTCTCACCTTAGTAAAAACATCTGCCTTAGGATACAAAAATTACCAGCCAAATCCAGCAATCATGTCTTCTTACTAGTAACCAATGATCTTTCACAAAAAAGCAGAGTAGCCAAGCCAAATCAATGTAGATTTTGATATTATGCACCCCCACCCACCTCAATTTGTGCCTTTTAGCAAAGCATGTAATTCAGTTACAGTAATATGAATGCACTCATACTTCCTCTTAAACTCATTATCTACCTAAACATCAATCTCTAAAGAAACACTACCTTTTTATACTACTTACATCACTCCTTCTCCTATTTATATCTCTCACTGAACCTTTCTATTGTAGTGGGCAGGTCTTAAGCACCATCAGTGGAAATGCTCTACTTTCAAACTCCTCAACCTCTCAACCTCTCCATGATGTTCTTACATAACAACTGTTCTCTTTCCCACCTTACCTCCCAAGCTCATGCTGTGTAACCCTCTTTTCCCTATGGCTAGTAGCATAGCACCATCCATACATCAAGAATAGTTCCCATCATCAACTCAGATGACATTTTAGGTCTAGAGTTTCATAATTCTTCTTATATACCACTTGTTTGTCCCATTTTACTTCAGTCATAGCCTAAATGTTGTCCCCTTTATTATCAATTTCAACAGTTTCGGACTCAACCAAAACCATTTCCAGATGACTTCTGCTGCTATCATGGCTGTTTTGTCTACCAAAATGTCATCTATGTAAAAGTCTGTGGACTCTTTCCCTCTGTTCATTTTTTCCCTGTATATTACTGAGAACTGTTGCCCTGATCTTTGATATGGAGCACAGTTTAAACTCCAGTCCAGACAAACAGTATATCTTGCCCTTATAATTCCCAATTTCTTAGCAACTTGAAAATGTAAGCTGGTTGATTTCAAGTCAACATGTTTAGAAGCTCCTGTCATTTGTCTCCATTCTTGCAAGGTCTCCCTTCATATATCTGTAGCCTCAAAGTCTGTGTGACATGTTAACTAGTCAACTTCCAAACATTTATTCTTTGTTGATCAAACCAATACATCATCATCATCATCATCCACATTTAATGTCTGTTTTCCATGCTGGCATGGGTTGGATGGCTTCACAGGAACTGGCAAAGTCAGGGGCTGCACCAGGTTTCATAGTCTGTTTTGGCTGATTTACATGGTGGGATGCTCTTCCTAACACCAACCCAACCACTCTACAGAGTGTACTTGGTGCTTTTTTCATGACACCATCACCAGTGCTTTTTACGTGGCACTAACTCCCACACTAATTCCTTTTATGTGGTACTTTGGTTTTAAGATCTCAATTTTGTTGTAGTGGACAGGTCTTTTCAAGTACCATCAGTGGAAATACTTTACTTTCAAATATCTGTTCCCAAAGCTTTAGAGTACTTCACATTCTTTGATCTATCTCTCCATGTCCCTCTTGAATCTAAATATCACCACAACCCTATTTTCAGAGAACATTCATGACAGCTCACCTTATTCATCACTGAGATGATTTGACTGTCTATTAGTTACTATCAAACTCCACACAAAAATTCCTTTTTCCAGAGCCCTCTACAACAGTTCTAGATCCCCTCTGTGAGGCTGTGCACTCATAATTTTTTTGTGCACCTCCAAATTCTACTCAATCCTTATTGAATAAAACTCCACCATCAGTCAGCCAATCATATCCATGCCTATCAACAATGCAATTTTATATGATTATCTTGACCAGGCCTGGCCAATTCGAATTACATCATGGGCCGCTTTAATCACAGAAAGTTTTTTGAGGTTCCGCTAGTATACTTTATGCATTAATAGACAAATAATCACTGCTAACAGAATTGAAAGCATTTTGCTTTCTCATGCTATTATTACAGTAATGAATGAATGATCATTGATTCAACATGAAATATTATCGTAGCAAAAACTGTAGTATCTTTCTTTTTTACTTTTCATTACAATCTTTAATTTTTGATAAAAGTTTTAGAATGTTTGTTTAAATAAACCCATTTCAAGAAAGCATCAAGTGAGCTACAGGGTAAAGTCTGCAGGCCGCATGCAGCGCATGGACCTCAGGTTGGCCAGCCCTGATCTTGATTGTCAATCACATTCTACAAACCATCATCCCTACAGTGCCGGTTCCCTCCACATGCTTCCATTGATTCCCGTCCAAGTTATCTACCTGCCTATAAATTATTTGAGCAATCTACATCAGTGCAAGCTCTGATCCTTTCCTATTACCAGGACTTCCAGAATAGGCAGTGAATGTAAGAACACTTCTGTTTGGTTTTTACCAGTGTAGGAGAATGCCCTTCTTTTACATCATTCCCCTAACTTCAAAATCTTGCTATATGATCAGTCTTGTCACATAAGTAGTAACTCAGTTCTGGCCTATGCTGCTTACAGTCCATGACCATATGTTACACTTCATACTTAAAGTGCACTGCCTCCTGAATAATCATATCCTGCTCTCTTCCACTTTTTACTCATTCATTGCTCAAAGTTTGCCCTTTCATTACAATTGCTACTGTGGCAAAGGATCTTGTTTCATTCACCATAAATATCCTAGCCACAGACACTAAATCTCTCACTGGCCTATATTTCTAGCAACTGCCCACAGCTTTACTGAAATTTAATCAAAATAGACTGTCACAAACTCTAGTTAAATTATTCTTTCTAAATATTTTCTGGTAAACTCAGCCTGTCTTCTAATCTCATTTAGCAAACACATCCACCAATCCCCCAGCTCATTTAATTCTTTCTAGCTTGTTATAAGCCACAAACAATCCACATTGTAAAAGCCCCTTTCAAACTGATTTCTCTTCACTCTGGTCTTCATTACTCGTCACCAAGTTCAAATCTGGCATATCACCTTTTAAATACAGGAGCGTAAAAACTCACTACATATTGCACTCTCTACATTTTCGTAGACAGTCTTACTTTCTTCATCCACAGAACCACACTTCTCTCAACATTAAACACCATTATCATTTTGCTACTGATCATATACATACACACACACACACACACAAACATAAACATTAATGTTTGTTTTTATGTTCAGTTAAAATAAAAACAATTTTACTTTGATCTGATGGGTTACTCTATACTTTAATAGAATACAAATTTAATTATTGTCATACAAGGATGTTGTTGTCTGTGACTTCAAAATTTCAGTCAGCTAAGCCATCATCAAAATGCAGTCTGACGATGGTTTAGCTGGCTGAAACTTTGAAGTCACAGTCAACACCATTCTTGTATAATAATGATGAATACACACAAACACACACACACACACACACACACTTATGTATGTATATATATGCACATATATATACACCCACATGCACATATATATTTCAAATTTAGACTTATGTAGCAAATGACTTGGTTAAAAACAGTTTCTTGAAACTAATGCAATTACATCATGATTGAGAAATTTTAGTCATTTAAAACTGTTCAAAGACTCTTGAACTCAATTATAATTCATTTCATGCAGTGTCAAAATTTCAGTCCCATTTATTGGAACCTGACTGGCACTGACACAGTTTTATGTTGTGCCAAGGAAAAGCACCACTGATGCTACATTTTTGGTAAGACAACTGAACGAGAAATACCTAGCCAAATATAAACCTCTATTTGGTTTTCATTGACATGGAGAAAGCCTTTGACAGGGAGAAACTAGTGATAGATGAGTGGTTGGTGAGAGCTGTACAAGCCATGTACAGGGATACTGTCTGTAAGGTGAAGGTTGACAACAAGTATAGGGCAGAATTCCAGGTAGAAGTAGGGGTTCACCAAGGATCAGTCTTCAGCCCTCTCTTATTCATCATAGTCCTCCAGGAAATAACAGAGGAATTCAAAACAGGCTTCCCCTGGGAGCTCCTCTATGCTGATGATTTTGCTCTAATAGCTGAGTCACTACCAGAACTAGACAAGTTTCAGGTGTGGAAGCAAGGTCTAGTAAGTAGGAAGGCAGACAAATTACAAATTCTTTCAGGTAGATGGCCCTGCTCAATCTGTAGAAAAAGCATAGGTAGAAACTCCATAAGATGTATCCAGTGTAAGCTATGGACACATAAGGGGTGCAGCAATATCAAAGGAAGGATAATTGGGAAGATAGTTTTTGTGCATGGCAGATGCAAAGGAGCAATAAACACTGAAAATGTACAGAAAACAGATTCCATCACATGCCATGGGGGGAAAAAACTATAAGTAGTTGAAAGCTTCCGTTATCTAGGAGACCAAGTCAGTATGCTTTGAGAGCATAGCTGCTAGAATAAGAATAGCCTAGTCAAAGTTCAAATAGCTCCTACCTCTGCTGTTAACAAAGGGCCTCTCATTCAGAGTGAAAGGTAAATTGTATGATGTATGTGTGTGAACAGCCATGCTACACAGCAGTGAAACATGGGCTGCAACTACTGAGCACATGCATAGGATTGAAAGAAATGAAGCAGGTATGCTCCGCTGGATGTGTGATGTCAGTGTGCATGCACGCCAGAGTGTAAGTGCCATGACAGAAAAGTTGGACATAAGAAGCATCAGACGTGGCGTGCAAAATAGATGACTGTGCTGGTATGGTCATGTGTTGCTATGGATGAGGATAGTTGTGTGAAAGAGTGTCACCCTCCCCCCAAACAGTGGCGGGAACATGTGGAAGAGTTAGACCCAAGAAAACATGGGATGAAGTAGTGAAGTGATGAAGTACCATTCAAAGTACCCTTCAATCATCGGGCAATATGCTGTGCTTGAGGAGACCTGTTGAGTCAAGTGAAATCATAGTCATAGCTGAAGCCAGAGCTGCTTGACTAGCTCCTATCCTGGCAGCATGTAGAAAGCTCCATTTGAGCACTATTTGAGTGTGGAACCATTTGAGCGTGATTAATGCCAGTGCTGTCTGATTGGATCCTGTGCCAGTGGCACATAAAAGCATCATTCGAGCATGGTAGATGCCAGTGCTGCCTGACTGGCCCTCATACTGGTGGCATGTAAAAAGCACCCATGAAACATGTGGAGGGGTTGGTGTTAGGAAGAGCATCCAGGTTTGTGATCTCTGAGTGCTCTTGTTATCATTCTTATTGGAATCTTATTTTTCAATTGACTTTCCATGCTGCAAACTAAATTGTTTAAGATAATTAGCTTAGCTTTACTCATTAGAATTATGTCATTTTTCTTCTTTGACTTCATTTCTTATTGGTCAAATTAATTTCATAAAAATAAAACGAGATTTCTATAATAGTTTGTTTATCTTATTAATTGCAAATCCTTGTAGGACACAATCTCCAGTGGTATATTTTGCACAGAAATATGGGTAAATTTTAATCAAAATTTGTTAAGAAGTATAGTGGTTTATTTAGAAATAAGCATTTTTAATACCAAAGCTTAATACTACCAATAATTTTTATTGACTTTTGATTGACTTAGTAAGAAAGTACTATTGTCAATCAACTGATGTTTGCATTTATACAACAAAAATATGAGAAATCAATATACTTTTCAAACTGTTATTCATTGGCTTGTTTTGAGTATCTTAATACGAACTCTTTAGAGCCACAAAATAAAATAACAGTAATCCAGGATTAACACAGTTCAACTCAAATTTAAACTATTTTCATAAAAAAAGACATCTCCTGACTGTTTTCTTACTAGGTTTAAATTAATTGTGTTTACAAACATGATACATTATAATTCACCGAAATGTTGCTCATGACCCACTTTTTTTCTTTGATTTTTATAAATGTATTGTAAGGAAATGTTTAGAAGCCATTTGAAAATGCAAATGCAATTTGTTTTCACATACTTTTGCTTTTAAAATTTATCTTCCACAATTAAGGATTTTATTAGCAGAAAAAGAAACAAAGAAGCAAAAAAAAAAACAAGGAATTATTATAAAATGAAAAATATGTGCGGTCAAGTCAAATTATACTTATATGTCTAATATAAGTAAGAATATCTCCAACAAAATTCTATGTTTATTTAAATATTTTATATGTATGTGAATCTCAGAAGACAAGACTATTTGACGCTAGTAAATTGCAAATTTTAGTAGTTACTTTTAGAAACGAAGCTTAATATTCACCAAGAATATATTTCTGTGAGACTGTCTCAGCTGTAGAAAAGAGAGAATATAATTGATAAGTTGCTTTATTTAAAATAGTATATTTCTGATTTCAAAATTCAGTTCATATTTTAGAAGAAAAAAAAATGGGAAATGTTGTCAATAAAGTGACACCAATTTGCTATAATGAGATAAATAAAAATAAAATCATTCTCCAAATTAGCTTTCCTTTCTATAAATCAAATAAATAGTTAGTTATTTTTAGATGGTTGTAGGTGGAAACTTTAACTTCGGTGTTACATTGAAGATTTTCTAGGAATTTTTACTTTAAACTGAACAAAGCTATGAATATACATGTACAGGCACATGTATTTGGGGTGTATTTTCAAGTTCTTCTAATTATCGATTTAGAACATTATTACCATTCATTTTACATATTTTGTACTATATATAAACATAATTTTTGGTCATTTAAACATTTAACATTTTATTTATAAAACATCATTCAAATTTACCTTCAGTATATTTTGTTTGAATATCTATGGTATATCATGTTGGTGCATCAGTATGCATGCATGTACATGTGCATGTACATGTGCATACATATGTTTTTATGTATGTATATACTTATGTATGACGATGCATGATTTTTCTTTGAGTTTTATTTAAGTTCTTCTTGAGAGGGTTCAAGCCAGTTACTAATAAAGCAATAAGACTTTTTGAGTTAAGAGAGTTCCCATTGTTTATAAATATGTGGTTGAGTTAGCATGTTGGTTGAACTGTCAAGGCATACACCCAAGTGTGTGCATCTCTTCACATAAGAATCTCAGATGGAGAATTTTTGGAATGTCTTACAAATCTTCATATGTATGTAGATAACCCCTTTCAGTCATGAATGACAATGGGATTGTGCCTAGAAAGTTCCCTTCCAAGGCACAAGTCCAGAAAAGGTTGTTTATGGAAGACCAGCAGTCGTCCATGCAGACCAGTCTCCCCTCTCCCCACTATTGATGTTGTCCAAGGGAAAGGCAAAGGCCAATACAGCTTGGCACCATTTAAGTCACAATTCATTTCCACAGCTGAGTGAAGTGGAGCAAAGTAAAATAAAGTGCCTTGCTCAAGAACACAACACACAGCCCGGTCTGGGAACAAAACTCACTACCTCGTGACTGTGAGCCCCTGTGTGTATGTTTGTATGTATGTATGTATGTATGTATGTAGTGAAATATGTGCATGCTTGGGTTGACATTAGTTATAAGACTGAAAGTGGATAGATGGAAACTGTGTGGAAGCCTGTTGGCTGGACAGGATTTTTGAGTGAAAGGTCTAATCTTGTTATACTGTATTATACTGATTCCTTTTCAAAATATATGATGCATACTTAACCACTTCTACCAAAAGTCCCACTCATTTCAATTTGATGGCTTGTGTACCTCAATCAAGCTGAGAGCTATACCAGCAGGGCACAAGCTCCTAATAGAGCTGTCCATGTTGGACAGTGTGATGGCTTATATTCATGCTGGACTGATCAAAAAATAGATGCTAGTCTGATATGGACCAACTCTTCTCAACGGTAAAAATGGAATGGCATAAAGCCAACACCCATCTCTAAGATTAAGGATAGTTACAAAAGCAACAAAGACAATTCAGAACCAACAAGATGTGGGAAAGAAGGATGCAACTGGAGAAAAGCAGGAAAGAAATCCCAGAGCGCAGTGGAGTAAAGTCATTAATGGCCTATGCTCCACAGAGAGTGAAAGGCTTTACTAAGAATACTAAGCTACATTATAATTCAATGAGAAAAGAGATCAATTCATTAAACAAAAGGAACACTCACTTGGTAAAGTCTACTTTGGCAAAGTCATTAAGGCATAAGATAAAATATCTTGTGGTATTTGTTATGGCTCTCTGAGTTCAAGTCTCACCTTGGTTACATTTTCCCTTCATCTTTTCAGGGTTTCAGTTCATGATGATGTATTGATGGAATAGTGAGGGCACATGACTCAGTGGTTAGGGTATTCAGCTCATGGTCATAAGGTTGTAGGTTCAATTCCAGATTGTGTCTTTGAATGGGGAACTTTATTTTCCTACTGATCCAGTTCATTCAGCTGGCAAAAATGAATAGTACCTGTATTTCAAAGGGCCAGCAAAATCACATTCTGTGTCACACTGAATCTCCCTGAGAACTATGTTAAGGGTATGCATGTCAGTGGAGTGCTCAATACCCTTGCATGTTATTTTTATGAGCAGGCAGTTCCATTGATCAGATCAACTGGGATTCTCATTGTCATAACCTTCAGAATGCCACTTAGTTATTGATAGAATAGCTAGAGCGTTAGACTTGATACATTGCAATATTTCTTCTGGCTCTTTACATTCTACTTTCTAGTGTGGTAGAGCTTTAGTCTATCACTGGGTTAAACACTATCATAGATTGCAACCATTTGAGCCAAGTCTGAATCATATCTTACTCACTGGAGCATTTCCCCCACTTTAAGGTCAAGAAACCTATAGTTAGGTAAGAAACCTATAGTTAGGTAAGGCATTTTGCCTGTCTTTACATTCTGATTTCAAACTCCACCGAGGTCAACTTTGCTTTTCATCTTTTCAGAGTTGATTAAATAATAAGTACCAGCTGAATAGTGGGATCGATGTAATCAACTTATCTTTCCCCTGAAATTGCTAGCCTTGTGCAAAAATTTGAAACCATTATAAATAAATGAACTGACAAAAACAAATTATAGAAAAAAATTAATATTCAAAATGGTATTCAACATTATATTCACTGGCATTCAACATTATATTCACTGGCATTCAACATAATACACAAAGATTTCTAGTTATAAAATAGGTGAGTGAATTAGGAAGGAAGTGAATAAATATACTCAATTTTTTGAGACAATTGAATTAACCAATTGACATGTTCATGAGTTAATTATTTAATCAAGGATTAGTCATTTAGTTAAAATTCATGTATGAGAATAGCAATGGGATCCAAAGAAACACTGCCAAGGATTTCAAAATACAGATTGGTATTAACATTATTCAAGACACAGTGGAGAATAAACAAAAGATGCCAACCTTGAAAGTTGTTTATTTTAGTATTGTAATGACAGAATTAACCCTTTCGTTACCAACCCAGCTGAAACTGGCTCTGGATCTGAGTACAAATGTCCTGTTTTCATAAGTTTTGAATTAAAATCTTCCACCAAACCTTAGTCACAATTTATGTTCCTAACACTAGCTGAATGATAACTAAATTGTTATACTTAAAGTGATTGAAAGAAACACAGAGCATCTCAAAATAAATACAGTAACGAAAGGTTTAATGAAAAATAAATAATGGAAAAGTAGAAATTAATTATAAAGGACAAGGAGACTTTTTTCTGCAAAATAGGGGACAATGACACTTTTTTTTTGCAAAATAGGGGTAGCTTATCCTGTTCAGGCTATATTATTAGTATTATCCTGCATTTGAGAATTTAAAAATCACTTCTGTAATATAAATAACAGTTTTACTAGAACAAACCTTTATTTCAACAGTAAGAACAGGATCTGATGATACAATCTCCTCCTCACTGAAACAACTGTAACCACTTTTAAACTTACGTTATATTGAATGTCATTAACTTATTTGTCTTCTATGTTATTTTCGTCAATAATTACTCACTAACTACACCAATGATAAGTACCTGAGTTCCTACACTCATTGGACCTTATTAAATACCAGTGTTAATGTGTGGATAGCTAGGAATTTGTAGTGAGTGCTGCATATATAACGAATATACCAAGATATTACCAAACTCAAACTTAGATTCAATATATACATATGCACACACACAATAACACAATATATATGAGTGTGTGTGTATATACACACATATCTATACATACATACATACATAGAGAAGGCTAAAGATCAGCATAAAAGAAAATACCTATGCAGAACTATTGAGAAATCTATTGTTACTCTAACCAGGTCATAAGTTCAGGTTTGTCCCTGTAATTTTGGGGGCACTGGGATATGTGACACTGCCTAAGTACCAATCTAGGCTTCTCAAAACCAGAAAGGAGAAAGCTGATTCGAAAATTACACATTTAAACCATCACCGAGCAGTAAAATTTGTAAAACTTTCCAGAAGTTTATCATTTAAATATATATGCACATGTCTAGACTTGCAGTGATATGGAGGAGAAAACATATATAAAATGCAACATACAAATCTGCACATGCACTGACTCCAAATACTGCACATATATACACACATACATGAACAAATACCCTGTTGATGTTGTGGAAATACCAATGAAGAAGCCTTGGATGTAGGTTAGAAACCAACTCTTTCTCTATTGGCAAGAAATTGAATAATAATATACATACCTATAAGCGCAGGAATGGCTGTGTGGTAAGGAGCTTGCTTACCAACCACATGGTTCTGGGTTCAGTCCCACTGTGTGGCACCTTTGGCAAGTGTCTTCTACTATAGCTTCGGGCTGACCAAAGCCTTGTGAGTGGATTTGGTAGACGGAAACTGAAAGAAGCCCGTCGTATATATGTATATATATATATATATATATATATATATATATATATATATATATATATATATATGTGTGTGTGTGTGTGTGTGTGTCTGTGTTTGTCCCCCCAACATCACTTGACAACCGATGCTGGTGTGTTTACGTCCATGTAACTTAGAGGTTCAGCAAAAGAGACCGATAAAATAAGTACTAGGCTTACAAAGAATAAGTCCTGGGTCGATTAGTTCGACTAAAGGCGGTGCTCCAGCATGGCCACAGTCAAATGACTGAAACAAGTAAAAGAGTAAAAAGAGTAAATGAGTATGCATACATATACTCATACATACATACATACATACATACATACATACATACATACATAAATATACACAGAAGAGTATGATGATATGAATGAAATTTGGTTGTTGTAACTCATAGATCAAAACAACCACACAGAGGTTCCCTTAATATCATATAATTCACAGGGGTAAAATGTACATGCACAGGATATTTATTTACACCTGGTTTTATTGGAGCAAGTGGAGTTTAAATGCATTGGCAGATGTGCCAGTAACAAGATATACTTCTTTGATGATAAGTTGGCAAGTCATCAAGTTGGGCAGCTGCAGTATTGAGGTATTTTAAAATATAACAGTAAGTGTCATATCCTGGATGTTGTTTCTCTAAGAATATAAAATAAATATAGATACTGTTTGGTCTTAATTACAACTAATCAATGAATATAAAAATGGTCATTATTAGTTCACTGGAGAATATCCACATAAAAAAAAAAAATAATAATTAACCAGGTTGACATATCTGATTTGAGCACATGTTGAAATGACTGCTGCTACAATTCACTAGACACGTGCATGCACGCACACACACAAACTCACACACACACACATGCATGCATGCATATGTATATATACATATATATATATAAGTGCATATGCACTCATATATGTGTGTGTGTGGAGAGAGAGGAAGAAAGAAAAGGAGAGAGGAAGAGAGGAGGGAAGAAATAAAAAAGAGATTGATAGGTAGATAGATAAATAGATAGATAGATTGATTGATTGATTGATAGAAATGTGTATATAGTCTGTCTCTCTCACATATATGTATATATACATGTGTGAGTGAGTGTGTGTGTGTGTGTGTGTGTGTGTGTGTGTGTGTGTGTGTGTGTGTGTGTGTGTGTGTGTGTGTGTGTGTGTGTAAACATATGTATGTATAAATGTGTGCATAAGCATATCTATGCAGTAACATTGACTTCTCCCTAACTTAGAGGTAGTAGTACTACATACAGCTTGTCCATAGGTTCTAAAATTTTTAGCCTTCCCATTCTTCTGTGGTAGAAAGAGAGAGAATGTTTCAAAATCAATATGGTTTCTTTGTGGCTGAGTGACACACACCAAAGTTCAGGGAAATACGAACATCCAAGATCCCAAGTTCAAGCCACACTAAAGGTGGCATTTCAAAAACTTCAGAAGGGCACCAATGTGTCACAACCTAGGAGGTGGGTCTGATTCCCTTAGAATGTCTGGAACTAATGAGTTGGAACACTTGCTTGATGAGAGTTCTGAAGATTTCTCCTATTGTTTGCTTGCTTCATTGTGAGTTTCTTCTTAAACTCATTTCAAACTTTAAAATATTCAGTGGGTGATTTTTATACTTGAAGAATTTTTCTAGCTATAAATGTCCATTTTACTGAAACTCTCAAACTACAGACTAGTGGAATCATTAAAATATCATATGCGCAGGTGAGGCTGTGTGTTTAGAAGCTTGCTTCCCAACTACATGCTTCCAGGTTCAGTCCCACTGTGTGGCACCTCGTGCTAGTGTCTTCTACTATAAATGCAGGCTGACCAATGCCTTGAGAGTGGATTTGGTAGATGGAAACTGAAAGAAGTCCACTGTATATATGTGTGTGTGTGTGTGTATCTATGTGTGTGTGCTTTGTGTCTGTGTTTGTTCCCCGCCCTGTCACTGCTTGACAACCAGCGCTGCTGTGTTTACATCCATGTAACTTAGCAGTTTGGTAGATGACACCAATAGAATAAGTACTTGGCTTACAACGAATGAGTTCCGAGGTTGATTTTTTTCGAGTAAAACCCCTTTAAGGCAGTGCCCCAGCATGGCTACAGTCAAATGACTGAAACATGTAAAAGAATAAAAGAACAACGCCTTGCAGTGTTCATTGTAGATCTTTGTGATACATACAAATACTACAGAGACCAACTTTGCCATTCATCCTTTTAGGTGGGATAAATTAAGTGCGATTCTGTTCTAGTACTGAAGTCAGTTTCTCTCCCATTCACTTTCAGTTTGAAATAAATCCACAACAGATGTTCTTGTGGTGGTCTTTGTAGCTAAGTGACACACATCACATTTGAGGGAAATAGGATCACCCAAAGTTTCAAGTTCAATTTCTCTCTCTCTCCCTTTCTCACCATCTTCTCCCCCCACTCTCTCTCTCTCTTTCACTTTTACTGTTCATTGTTTTGTACCTGTCATTCAAAAGCCCAGCCTTGTCACACTATTTCACACTGATTTGGCCTGAGAGTTACATTACAGGTATATGTGTCTTTGTGAAGGTGAATGGCTCAGTGGTTAGAGCACGGGGCTCATAATCATGTCGTAATGAGCTCAATTTCCAGACCAGGCTGAGTGATGTGTTCTTCAGCAAGACCATTTATTTCACATTGCTCCAATTTACTTAGCTGTAGAAATGAGTTGCAGCCTCATTGGTGCAAAGCTGTATCAGTCTAGGACAACATCAATGGCATGGAGAGGGGAGACTGATATGTATGGATGACTGCTGGTCTTCCATAACCAACCTTGCCTTGAATTTTCTAAGTGCATGGGATATATATATATATATATATATTTATATATATCTTCCATTTAATTCTTTATTGTCATTTACATACTTCTTTCTGTATTTTTCCTTACATTCTAAAAAATTCTTTTTCCCTTATTTCACCTACCTCTCCCCTACCTTCGTAAACCTACCAGTACATACGCCAACATACACCTCCACTACTTCATACTGTAAACAAACTCATAGCACACAATATACATTCCTCAACTGAAAATCACATGTAATGCTTATTTATTCACATTCTTTTGAATTAATCATGCAGTATCTCATAGCTCTGAGATATCAATGGTATGCTTGTATTTAGAATGACATTATATGGTAGGTATGAGTGGCTGGATCTGGGCCAATTTGAACATAAAACAAGTGGAATATTTAGGCCAGACATGGCCACTTTAAAAGCTAAAAGATTAAATGAGAAAAGGAAGAGTTTTGGCAATTTCTTTTGCCTCAGCTGTAGTCGAGCTGTCTTAATGGAAATTGCCAAAACTGACACATCAGCACTAAGATTTCTCAATCAGTGCTTTTTGGATGATTGTGGTCCTTGTTAGTGTATATGTTTTCATTCATGTGTGTTAGCTACAGTATTAAAGCTGTTTAGCTCTTATTTCTAGCAATGTAGGTGTTTCCCGACACCCTACTCACATTTAGTGACATTTGTAATTCACCTTTTTGGTATGAGTTAGACAGTTTCTACAGTTGGATACTCTTCCTAACACCAACCCCTCTGTGAGTGTAGTGGGTACCTTTTATAAGTCACCACCACTGGTGATACCTGTATGGATACTGTTATGTGTCATTGACACAGGCCACATGTGTGTGTGTGTGTGTGTTGTACATTCTCTCTCTCTTATATGCATCTTTCTTCTCTCTCTTTCTTTCTCATCAGTCTCTCTCTCCTATTTCTTTCTTGTTCTTGTCAATCTTTACCTGGAGCCGTACAAAAAGATGATGCTCCATAAATCTCAAACAATTTTAGATAAGTTCTCTGCCCCTCAAAGATAATGAATTATGAGACAGAAGATAATATCTCTCATCCTTCCAGTAACTTTCATTCCACCATCATCACCCCTCACACAGTAGTCAACATCTTTTGTTGTAAGAACATATCATTCTTATTTATTCCTTAATGTATTTATCTTCAAACGTTTTTATCCAGACATATTGCACTGTGTATATTTAGGAATTGTTATTTCTGCATATAAAAATTGTCATGTTGTTTTTCATGTTTTCTTTTTCTTTGTCTTTTCTTTAATTCGTTTTTTTTTTTTTTTAAATCTGTCAGAAATCATTCTCATTTTATAACATGAAAATCAATGGGAAAATTAATTTTGCATTACAGGATTTTGTATAACAACAAGATTTTCTGGGAGCACATTAATCCCAAGACATGAGGGATTCTCAATTCATTTTCCATTATTTCATAATAGTGTTGTCTACTGTGATGTATGAAAATATTTCATTACATTTCCATAGCATGGTCATTGCTATAAATCCACAGTATCCCCAAAGAGTATTATTTTAAAATCTAACAAGATATGCGGCATTACATCTTATGAGACTCCTACCAATTGTTTTTCTGCATATCAAACATGGCCATCTCTCAAATGGTGGTGGAGTCCTAACTTCTTTCCTACTCACTAAAACGTTTGCTTTTACAGTGTTTACTATGAAGCTTTTTAGTTCTTGATGTTACTGACACATCTGAAATCTTTGACAGATTTTTCTATGGGATTTAGATCAACATCATATCAAAGTTTCCATAGAAACCTGGACATAAAAAATTCTGCTCTGACACAAGCTGAGTACCAAAGTAATAGACACTTGTGTGCTAAGTTACTTGTAACTCTAACCTTGTTGACAGCATCTCTGTACAGGGATTGCATGGCTCTCACAAGCAATTCATTCACACCCAGTTTTTTAGTTTTCTTAAAGATCACTAAACAATGGAGGCCGTTTCCACTTCCAGGAATGCAAGATTGAGTGACTTGTTATTCGCTAAAAACTTCTCCATTAGATGTTGCATTTGGAAGACAGCATGAATGGTACACTGCCTTGGCACAAACCTTGTCACTTTTTGTGTGACTGAACCTTGCTTCATTCCCAGATCTGATCTACTAGAAACTCCCAGTTGTCTACATTATAAGTCTCTATCTCCTTCCCCGTTTCAACATATATGGCATTTAGCACTTCTTTGAGCCTATGCCTGGCTGAGAGATGTTTCAGCTTCCACATGTTCCTCTTCTAGAATTTCTTGTGTCTCTGCAACTATCAAGCTCATTTATATAAAGCTAATATTGTTTACACATATAACCTGTTGTCTTGTATTCTATTTGCAGATATCCTTAAAGCTTTGCTGCACTGAGATAATATTGATCTCTTTGTAAGTAGGGAGACTAATACTATCTAAGAATCTGTATTGAAAGAGCTTACTTTTCGCTCAGATGTTATTTTTTCATCTTCTCAGCTTGTACCATAGACATTAAAATTTTTGCACTGATGTACCAGTGATAGTAACGATAGATTTTAGTTAAATAGTACAATGTGAAGAAAGAAATAACAATCTATGTTAGCAAATAAGTACAAAAAGTTAGCAAATTATTAATTTTTTACTAGTTTATGGTCTTTTTACAGTTCATCAAAAATTTCCTACAAAATTCTGCTCTGGTCATAGACTTGGTTACAAAAACATGTAAAAAGCATGAAATCCATTGAAGATTGTATCCACTAAAATGATTTCCCAAGTGATCTCCAGATGCAAGGAAAAGAAGAATGTTTGCAAAAAAATCTTACTGCACATTGGACTGCACAAAACATACACAGTTCCACAACTAGTGATGAAAGAAATACTGCCATATGGAGACTGTTGGCTTAATTATAAGAACTATGCTTTCCTGTAAATACCATAATGTTGCTTTTTTTTGTTGTTTTTTTTGACCACTTAGAAAATGTCTGGTAGAATGTGACATTTGTATGCTCTCCCAGACTGTTGACATTGAGGTGGTTAATGTTTAATTTGAACATTTGTAAATCAATGCCAAGGTGGGACGTAATTGCATAGTATTACAGATCTAGGCAAAGAAATTGACCAAAAGTTTAGCATGGAATCTAGAATCTAATAATTGTGACAGAGTAAAAAAAAAATGTAAGGCAAAGAAATTGGCATGCTGATTGGGCCAAAGCAAAAGTAGTACATAGCTAGGCAGTTCAGAGAAGAAGAATCCATTGTAGAAGAGACAGAGAGAAGAAATATCTTGTCTTCTTGTCAATGATATGTTGATGTGCAACTTTTTGATGATCAACTAAATAACCTTCCTTTGTCTGCAGCTTAATTAGGGTACTTGTGTGTATAGCAGACATAAGAATTGTGTAATCCATTGTGAGGTGCCACATTAGTTATGTAAAGATTCGGTAACTGATTGAGTGTGAAGTATTTTCTGGCTCTGAAGACACTGCCTAATATTTGAGTTGCAACATTGGCAAGAATTCTCACTATGACAATAATATGAGACTATGAGCCCTCACATTTTAAAAACTTTGGAAGATTTAATTATGTACTGTTCATGTATAGGAAAAGCATGCCAAAGAAGTGCCTTAACACTTTAGTATTTAAACTAGCCATATTTGGCCAAAATATTCTACCTTTTTTCAGTTCAAACTGACCAGATTCTGCCTCTCACACCTACCGTACAATGTCGTTCTAAAGATAAACAGTCACATCATTGAAATCTCAAAGCTACAAGATAATGCATGAGTAATTCCAAGCAATGTAATCAATAAGCTTTACATTTGACAGAAAAATTTGAATCTTAAAGAGTTAACAGCGCAATAGGCCCTCAGGCAAAGCAATATACACAATCACAGCATACATAGATTAGGAAAGGATTGAAATGAGTCCTATACACATGTGGGGCTCAAATATCTGCCCAGTGTGCCCATGCCATAAGATAGCACTCTGTGATGCAAGGCTATTTTGTTGATACATGTAGCAACTTTATTATGGTAATAATTTGGAAGTCTTGCTGACTTTGTGCCAAAATTTGAAACCAATAATTAGAAAGTTTAGCTTATCATGTCTTCCACTGAAGGATATCTTCATAGAGGCAGTGCACAAGTAGCAGGACATGTCTGGTTTGAATATAAATAATGCTTGTGTGCTATGTATTAAAAATCAATGAAGGGTAGTGTCTGAATTGAGTGTATGAGATAATAAGCAGGTTATTAATATACATATGGAAGATTATGGAGAACATAACCCATACTTCAGGTAGATTAGTGTTTGATTGACTTGTGAGAGTCATGTCAGTGCATGTAATAGAGTAGTCTGATGCAAGTGGTGAATGACGGATGTTTTTATGGTTTCTATTGTCATTTAGCCTCATATCAGCTCTGATCAAGCAGAACTATGATCAAAGTTATTTCATCTCATCTTTTTCCAATGACAGGGAACCCTGGACTACATTGTTCACATTGTTTAATGTGACTTTCCTATGATAGTGGAGCATGATTAAAGGAGATTTGACTGCTATTTCTAGCAACGTGCATGTGAGCATCGATAGCAGCTGGGCATACCATTAGACAATAAACAGAAGAGGTGAATGCATAAGTATATTTGTGTGGATCTAAATGGACAACATCTGTTTGGTGAAATAGTGCTGTATGTCAACAATGTTGACTACCCATGACAGGAAATGACCAAAAATAATATGGAAAGAAATGATGAGACCTGAGTTCAACATGTTAAACCTCACAAGGAAGACACAGACATGATTGGAATATCAAAATACCATACTCCAGACATTTCCAACTTACTCTAGCATAGAAAATGAGTATGAAAGCATCAAAACATCAATGACAATGATAATCATAATGATGATCTAGTTTCAACTCCTATTTGAGACTATTTTGCATGTTACATATACGACTAATGTCTTTAGAAAAAGCACCACATTCTTCCCCTTAACTGGAGAAAGCTATGGAAAATCATTCCTATGTACTCTTCATGACACTATAACAGTGTCAGCGTAAGCAATGTCTTGAAATGCTACTTTTTAAAAACATGTTATATTTACTATTCTCTAAGCTGTGCTTATAGATTAAAATTAAGATGAGATTTAAATTTTGTTGAAGCACTTGGGATTATTGTAAAACTTTTATGGCTACAAGATATTGGTTTTAGACTACAAATATCACTAGAGCAATTGTGTTGTGTCCCTAGGCAAATCACATAGCTTGCCTTAGTTTGTATTACGGACAACAGATTACGCCCCTACTTTATAACTGAACTGACTTGTTTAGAGTGGGCAGAGTTTAGAACTGTATACACAGTTGTTCAAAAAGTATGCAAATATTCAAAGTTACATAAACAATTACTCTTTTGCTAATACAGTATGAATGGATGCGAAATAAAAAGAAAGACATGCACTTGAGTTCAATCAAAGCAATGTAATTTTTCTAAGCAAATGACGTATTTGATCTGACGAAACTTTGGTCAATTAAAGCTAGATGCACTTCATATAAAATATGTCTTCTCTATCATTTATTTCATCTACTTTTGTAATGTTTACGAAGAGAAATGATATCGATTCAACATTATCTAACACCCCTAAATACTTAACATGAAATAAACTGTAGTTTGTTCTCGAGACTCACTGTTGTCCTAATCAACATAGGCACAACATCAGCATGAAGCAATAAATGTCAAAACTAATTGAAGTTAGTCTTACCATATCATGAAATGAAAAAGAATTCCTTATAGAAGGAATAATTACAGTTCTTAGTGGAATGCTTCTGCACTATTTAATCTGTTCACTTTTAATTCTTCAGATATTCACTTCTTTTATGTGTTGTTGCTGGGCAATTATTAAAGCATTTATTTTAAGTTCAAACTGACCTTTGGAATAAAGGTTTAAAGGAAATTCAGTATTAACTAATAAAGCAGATCTAGTGCAAAGAATATTTCTTGTAACATCCAAACAAGATGCTAAAATAGTTATTGAAATGAAGCCAAGAAGTAACTTAGCAACCTTGCTCAGAATGCTGGTATGAAGTGTTAAGTACAAGGACAGGTAAAATGACTAAATATCAAAGGCTTTAGCCAATACTTGCACATGATATTCATTCATTCATTCATTCATTTAAAAATTCAACATTAATGGACGTTATATACTCCATGCAAAAAAAGGCACCAAGCTAACGATGAGTTGTCTCTATGGTACAAGTAGCCCAAAGAAGGTTTGGCAGAAAGTGGAAAGGACAGATCCTAAAAATTTGGTGTTTCACAAATCTGAAGACAGGACTGAGAAACATGAAAAAATACTATAGTATGGAACATCCAACCCATTCCTGTTGAATATGTTCACTAATATGATGCTGGAGAAATAATGTCAGCAAAAACAAAATTTGCTATAGCTCCAAGGGAAACTTGAAATTAAGAAGTCAGAGATGAGCCTGAAATAAGTGTATTGTTTGTATTTTTCCCTCTCTTCGAAACGTCAGTACTTTCTCATCCTCACTCTCCCTTAAAAATGCCTAAAAATCATAAGTGAAATGGAAAATACACATTGAAAACACACGCATATACATGAATACACACACAATGAAAGACAGCGAAAATTCAACATTGTAAAAAGCCCCCCACCCCACCCCACCAAAAAAAAAACTGTTGTGGCAGAAGTCAACACCTCTGAGATTGAAACAAGACATTTATTGAAAGTGAAACAAGACACTTATTTACGGCTGCAAATAGACTACACCCAGCAGCACAGAAAGGAAAACCTATGTAGGTTAGGTGTGACGAAGAAGTCGAACCATTTCTCCTGCGAAACAATATTGATGTAAGAAGGTCGAACCTTACGTTAAAATGTTATTTACCTAATTTCTAAATTAATTCAATTCTTCGATCTTTCTGGGCAAATATATCTATCATATTTTCATAGAAACCTTCTCTTTTCATCAATTGTTGTAATAAATCTTTTTCAATTGACATTAGTGCTAACCCAGACAGTCTTCTTTCCCCTGTCGCATTTCTTTGGTATGTTTTGATTCTACTTAATACAAAAAAGGATCGCTCTACAGAAGCGGAATTGACGGAATTGTCAAAATCATCTTGCACAGATTGAAGGGTTCTGGCATAGCTTCAACAAGGTCACTGCTGTAAATGTAACTCATTAAATGACTTACACTTCGCATTTTAAAATCTTTCATTCAATACATCACATTGAGCTTACTTTGTAATCGTATTACATCAAAAAATCTGCCCTAAGTCATTTTTAAGGAATCTAAAGAGTCCACAGGAAATTGTTTGCCAATACTCATCAACTTTGTTGAAATTCAAAAGTTCCGTGAATTTAAACTGTTCTATGGATGAATATCGTGCTTTTATTTGGTCAACTATTGTACTGATAATTTTGTTATAAAGCATTCTATAATGTCGTTGTGGCTCAATAGATATATTTTTGGATCTCTGAATTCCGATTCCTGCATTGACTCCATATTTTCCCCTAATATATCATAAAAGATTGAAAAATTATCAAGTTTTGAAAAAGGCTACTTTTATATAAGAACACACGTAAATTCTCTGAGTAAATTTGAAGTCAATTTCAACAAAACGGAAAAAATAGCGTTAGTAAAATTAATTTAAGATTATTTAGCTACTTCTGAAATAAGAAATATAATATAGATAATATTTTTTTTTTTCAGAACACTCCAAAAATATAATAGTGCAAATAGATGCTGTGGATGAAAAAAAAAATTCAAACTTACCGCCAGATTATTCCGACATTTCAGATGGCTAACTGAGGAATTATGGGATTGCTCTGATTCGGGTCAGAAAGTGGAACGAGGTTAGCAACAATTGTACACAGACAAAGAGAGAGAGAGAGAGGAAGGGGTGTCATGTGGTCTTCTCAAAGCAGACGAACGAGTCACTGAGAGAGGGGGAAGGGGAGGCAGAATATATTAGAAAACACCTGGACGGAGTTTCTTTGAAACAAAAGTAACTATTTTATGTAATTTTTTGATGATATGGATAAAAAATCACAGACCATGCAGGGCATACCTTGCTTGCCTGAGAGTGCACACCTCTGATATATATATATATATATCTTCATCTCTCTCTCTCTCTCTCTCTCTCTCTCTATATATATATATATATATATATATATATATATATATATATATATATATATATATATATATATATATATATATATATATATATATATAGAGAGAGAGAGAGAGAGAGAGAGAGAGAGAGAGAGATAAAGAGATAGATAGATAGATATACATATATATTCTTTGCGCCCTTTTAAAGCCTACCCAGGCTCATGGGCCCGGTTTCCCGGTTTCAATGGCGTATGTGTTCTCCAGCTGGATGGAACGCCAGTCCATCGCAGCGTTACTCATTTTCGCCAGCTGAGTGGACTGGAGCAACGTGAAATGAAGTGTTTTGCTCAAGAACACAACGCATCGACCGGTCCAGGAATCAAAACCACAATCTTACGATCATGGTGCTGACACCCTAACCACTAGGCCATGCGCCTCCACATACTCTTCAACTTGTTTCAGTCATTTGAATGCGACCATGCTTGAGCACCACCTTTAGTCGAGAAAATCGACCCCAGGACTTATTCTTTGTAAGCCTAGTACTTATTCTATCGGTCACTTTTGCCGAACCGCTAAGTTACGGGAACGTAAACACACCAGCATCGGTTGTCAAGCGATGGTGGGGTGGGGGGCAAACACAAACATACACACACACACACATATGTATATATATATATATATATATATATATATATATTCATATATATATATATATTCATATATATATATACAGTTTCCATCTACCAAATCCACTCACAAGGCTTTGGTTGGCCTGAGGCTATAGTAGAAGATACTTGCCCAAGGTGCCACGCAGTGGGACTGAACCCGGAACCATGTGGTTGGTAAGCAAGCTACTTACCACCCAGCCACTCCTGCACCTTATACATATATATAAAATACAAAAATGGGACAAGAACGCAAAATATCCAGACAGACGATACAAGGAAAACAAAGACGGATCATTCGGAGTTTTCTAACGTCATTTGTGTTCCAGATTATCTTTGCAATTTCGGCTGGTTATACTCAAGGTTGCTCCAATCTGGCCAGCCCCAAGGAAAAAATAAGCTATGAGCATTACATTCCTTGGAAGAAAGCAGCGAATGTATACGGAAACAAGGACAGAAAAAAAACAACAGAGAAATCTTACACAAATACAATTAACAGGATATAACAACAGGTGTCCTTCGACTAAGGACGAATTAAATTAAGCTGGCGTGTGGAAGTAAAGCCTTACAGCAGGGACATAAGATTTAACAAGCACAGGAATGAATATAGATGTTGCACGGACAGTAGTCCAATCAAGAAAGAAAGGTCAGGCCTCACCGGTAACGTGGGGAGAGAAGAGAGAGAGGTAGAGGCAGAGAGATAGAAGAATTAAGGCGGGGAGAGGGGAAAATGAAAGAGACACAGTGAAGTGGAAGAGGGAAAGTGAGCATGAAGAGAAGTCCAGGAAATGTGAGAGAGGGGGAATGAAAGAAGGAAGAGTGGAATGAAAGAAGGAAAGAATGAAAGAAAACAAAGAACAATAGATTCGTACAAAATTTACATATAAGAGACCAAAGTGTATGTATGCCACTATATTTTATATATAAAAAATATAAAAATGGGACAAGAACACAAAACATCCAGACAGTTAGGTGAAACGAAAAAGGGACAACAAAATATCCAAACAGACGATAGAAGGAAAAGAAGGACGGATCATTCGGAATTTTCTATCCTCAGTTGAGTCCCAGATTATCTTTGCAATTTCAGCTGGTTATACTCGAGATTGCTCCAATCTGGTCAGCCCCAAGGAAAAAATAAGCTAAGAGCATTACATTCCTTGGAAGAAAGCAGTGAATGTATATGAAAACAAGGACAAAAAAAAAACCCAGAAAAATGTTACACAAATACAAATAACAGGACATAACAACAGGTGTCCTTCGACTCTCTTGCCCCTCCTTAATTCTTCTATCCCTCTGCCTCTACCTCTCTGTCCCATTTTTATATTTTTTATATATAAAATATAGCAGCATATGTACTTCATTTGGGGGTTTGGTTTGCATAATTCTTTATGTGAGTTCGTGTGTTGTTGTGTCTGGGGAGTTTCCACTCATTTAGCTATTTATTGTTTCTAAAATTTTTGTTGCATCTTGCAACCTATTGAAAAGGTTGCAAGACGCAACAAAAATTTTAGGAAAAATAAGTAAGTAAATGAGTGGAAACTTTACCGGTGAGTGTGTTAGATAATAAGATACTAAAAGAGAATGACTATCTCCAGACACAACAATATATATATATATATATATATATATATATATATATATATATATTTGAAAAAGATTATGGAAATAGCACAAAAATAAGTCTAAGACATTTCAATTTTAGAGAGAATTTAATAAAAATGATTTTTTAAAATTATATTAAAAAAATATTACCAGTTTCAATGAAACTCATCTTATCAAATATCAGTAAGAATTTTTGAATTGGAGCATCTGGCGTGAATGCCAATTTGAAGTAAAAACAGTGTATCTTCTCTCTGGGGGTCAAGAACATGTTGACCCCCAGACAGAGGATAAACTGTTTTTACTTCAAATTTTTATAAATTTTTACTGACATTTGATGAGATTCATTGAAACCAGTCATATTTTATATAATTTTTTAAAATCATTCTTATTAAATTCATTTTTAAGGAATCTAAAGAGTCCACAGGAAATTGTTTGCCAATACTCATCAACTTTGTTGAAATTCAAAAGTTCCGTGAATTTAAACTGTTCTATGGATGAATATCGTGCTTTTATTTGGTCAACTATTGTACTGATAATTTTGTTATAAAGCATTCTATAATGTCGTTGTGGCTCAATAGATATATTTTTGGATCTCTGAATTCCGATTCCTGCATTGACTCCATATTTTTCCCCTAATATATCATAAAAGATTGAAAAATTATCAAGTTTTGAAAAAGGCTACTTTTATATAAGAACACACATAAATTCTCTGAGTAAATTTGAAGTCAATTTCAACAAAACGGAAAAAATAGCGTTAGTAAAATTAATTTAAGATTATTTAGCTACTTCTGAAATAAGAAATATAATATAGATAATATTTTTTTTTTCAGAACACTCCAAAAATATAATAGTGCAAATAGATGCTGTGGATGAAAAAAAAATTCAAACTTACCGCCAGATTATTCCGACATTTCAGATGGCTAACTGAGGAATTATGGGATTGCTCTGATTCGGGTCAGAAAGTGGAACGAGGTTAGCAACAATTGTACACAGACAAAGAGAGAGAGAGAGAGGAAGGGGTGTCATGTGGTCTTCTCAAAGCAGACGAACGAGTCACTGAGAGAGGGGGAAGGGGAGGCAGAATATATTAGAAAACACCTGGACGGAGTTTCTTTGAAACAAAAGTAACTATTTTATGTAATTTTTTGATGATATGGATAAAAAATCACAGACCATGCAGGGCATACCTTGCTTGCCTGAGAGTGCACACCTCTGATATACATCAGAGGTGTGCGATGGACTGGCGTTTCATCCAGCTGGAGAACACATACGCCATTGAAACCGGGAAACCGGGCCCATGAGCCTGGCTAGGCTTTAAATGGGCGCAAAGAATATATATATATATATATATATATATATATATATATATATATATATATATATCTTTATCTCTCTCTCTCTCTCTCTATATATATATATATATAGAGAGAGAGAGAGAGAGATAGAGAGAGAGATAAAGAGATAGATAGATAGATAGATAGATAGATAGATATACATATATATTCTTTGCGCCCTTTTAAAGCCTACCCAGGCTCATGGGCCCGGTTTCCCGGTTTCAATGGCGTATGTGTTCTCCAGCTGGATGGAACGCCAGTCCATCGCAGCGTTACGCATTTTCGCCAGCTGAGTGGACTGGAGCAACGTGAAATGAAGTGTTTTGCTCAAGAACACAACGCATCGACCGGTCCAGGAATCAAAACCACAATCTTACGATCATGGTGCTGACACCCTAACCACTAGGCCATGCGCCTCCACATACTCTTCAACTTGTTTCAGTCATTTGAATGCGACCATGCTTGAGCACCACCTTTAGTCGAGAAAATCGACCCCAGGACTTATTCTTTGTAAGCCTAGTACTTATTCTATCGGTCACTTTTGCCGAACCGCTAAGTTACGGGAACGTAAACACACCAGCATCGGTTGTCAAGCGATGGTGGGGTGGGGGGCAAACACAAACATACACACACACACACATATGTATATATATATATATATATATATATATATTCATATATATATATATTCATATATATATATACAGTTTCCATCTACCAAATCCACTCACAAGGCTTTGGTTGGCCTGAGGCTATAGTAGAAGATACTTGCCCAAGGTGCCACGCAGTGGGACTGAACCCGGAACCATGTGGTTGGTAAGCAAGCTACTTACCACCCAGCCACTCCTGCACCTTATACATATATATAAAATACAAAAATGGGACAAGAACGCAAAATATCCAGACAGACGATACAAGGAAAACAAAGACGGATCATTCGGAGTTTTCTAACGTCATTTGTGTTCCAGATTATCTTAGCAATTTCGGCTGGTTATACTCAAGGTTGCTCCAATCTGGCCAGCCCCAAGGAAAAAATAAGCTATGAGCATTACATTCCTTGGAAGAAAGCAGCGAATGTATACGGAAACAAGGACAGAAAAAAAACAACAGAGAAATCTTACACAAATACAATTAACAGGATATAACAACAGGTGTCCTTCGACTAAGGACGAATTAAATTAAGCTGGCGTGTGGAAGTAAAGCCTTACAGCAGGGACATAAGATTTAACAAGCACAGGAATGAATATAGATGTTGCACGGACAGTAGTCTAATCAAGAAAGAAAGGTCAGGCCTCACCGGTAACGTGGGGAGAGAAGAGAGAGAGGTAGAGGCAGAGAGATAGAAGAATTAAGGCGGGGAGAGGGGAAAATGAAAGAGACACAGTGAAGTGGAAGAGGGAAAGTGAGCATGAAGAGAAGTCCAGGAAATGTGAGAGAGGGGGAATGAAAGAAGGAAGAGTGGAATGAAAGAAGGAAAGAATGAAAGAAAACAAAGAACAATAGATTCGTACAAAATTTACATATAAGAGACCAAAGTGTATGTATGCCACTATATTTTATATATAAAAAATATAAAAATGGGACAAGAACACAAAACATCCAGACAGTTAGGTGAAACGAAAAAGGGACAACAAAATATCCAAACAGACGATAGAAGGAAAAGAAGGACGGATCATTCGGAATTTTCTATCCTCAGTTGAGTCCCAGATTATCTTTGCAATTTCAGCTGGTTATACTCGAGATTGCTCCAATCTGGTCAGCCCCAAGGAAAAAATAAGCTAAGAGCATTACATTCCTTGGAAGAAAGCAGTGAATGTATATGAAAACAAGGACAAAAAAAAACCCAGAAAAATGTTACACAAATACAAATAACAGGACATAACAACAGGTGTCCTTCGACTCTCTTGCCCCTCCTTAATTCTTCTATCCCTCTGCCTCTACCTCTCTGTCCCATTTTTATATTTTTTATATATAAAATATAGCAGCATATGTACTTCATTTGGGGGTTTGGTTTGCATAATTCTTTATGTGAGTTCGTGTGTTGTTGTGTCTGGGGAGTTTCCACTCATTTAGCTATTTATTGTTTCTAAAATTTTTGTTGCATCTTGCAACCTATTGAAAAGGTTGCAAGACGCAACAAAAATTTTAGGAAAAATAAGTAAGTAAATGAGTGGAAACTTTACCGGTGAGTGTGTTAGATAATAAGATACTAAAAGAGAATGACTATCTCCAGACACAACAATATATATATATATATATATATATATATATTTGAAAAAGATTATGGAAATAGCACAAAAATAAGTCTAAGACATTTCAATTTTAGAGAGAATTTAATAAAAATGATTTTTTTAAATTATATTAAAAAAATATTACCAGTTTCAATGAAACTCATCTTATCAAATATCAGTAAGAATTTTTGAATTGGAGCATCTGGCGTGAATGCCAATTTGAAGTAAAAACAGTGTATCTTCTCTCTGGGGGTCAAGAACATGTTGACCCCCAGACAGAGGATAAACTGTTTTTACTTCAAATTTTTATAAATTTTTACTGACATTTGATGAGATTCATTGAAACCAGTCATATTTTATATAATTTTTTAAAATCATTCTTATTAAATTCCCTCTTAAATTGAAATGCCTTAGACTTACTTCTGTGATATTTCAACCTCCATCTTTTATATATGTATGTATGTATATATATATATATATATATATATAGAGAGAGAGAGAGAGAGAGAGAGAGAGAGAGAGAGAGTGTGTGGTGAATAAACTGTCGTCAAAAATGAAAATAACACTGACATCTCATTTTAAAAAATGTATTTGCTAAAATTAAATAAAAATATCTTGAAATACTAAAGAGTAAATTTATTTAATAAAATCACCATTGGCTTCTGCCACAGCCTCCAGATGACTTTTGAATTTCCTGCGACTCTTCTGAATGGTCACTTTGTTTAAATTGGTGAATACTGCCATAATTCTTGCCTTCAGTTCCTTTTTAATGTTACAAGGAGTTTTGTTGGTCTCTCACTCAACTGTGCCTCACACATAATAATCAAGGGGGTTGCAGTCTGTGGAATTAGGTGGCCAGACGTTAGGGTGATGTGGTCACAGGAATTGTCTGACAGCCATGACTGGGTTCTCCTGATTGTGTAGCATGGTGCATTCCTGTTACCAGACGTGGAGTCTTCTAGCAGCCACCCTCTTGACCCAAGGCAGCACTACCTCCTCCAGGCACTTGATGTAGGCTTCTGTGTTGAGTGTGAAGCCATGTAGGAAGATGAATGGAGGCATAACGTCACCATAACCAGTGATCACTCCAAACACCATGATGTTGACTAGATGTTGCTTCATGTGAAATATGTTTTTCCTCTGCTTTAAGTATTCCATTTTAACAAACATTGAGCATTTTCTCTGATTAAGCTTATAATCAATCTAGTTATTGAGAACACTTCTGTCAGTCCTAATCAAATAGCCTTACTATCAAAAGTATTCCAGCTATGACAATCCATGACTTTTTCAGTCACAATATATTACTGACTGCAGCATCATCCAATGTTCCTTTTTGTTTTTGTTGTTTTTTTTAGAATGTATGGGCATAGGAGTGGGTGTATGCTAGGTAGCTTGCTTACCAACCACATGGTTCCGGGTTCAGTCTCATGGCTGGGATAGAAATCCAGAGGATTGTCATTCTGAGAAGGAAGGATTGAGATAAATGGCTAGATCAGAGGTCGGATGTGAAGTAACATACAGATAATTATACGTATTTAGCAGAAAATATCGGTGTTAAACAAACATCTTGAAAATGTGTCTATATTTTCAATCAAGCCTGTATTATTACCATATTAAGTTGCTTGTCATTGAAATTAATCTCTCAGAAGCTGAATGTAATCAATATTATTATACTTTTATATATATATATATATATATATATATATATATATATTTATATAAATAAATATAATATGTGACAATTAGTTGGTTGTCATAATAAAACTCAGAGTTTCGGATACTGGGGCTGAAGTCTGCTCCGGAATCTCTCAGTTATTAAGACAAAACACTATGAAAAAAAATCGTTGAATAAAGGGAAATTACTCCAATATGCATGGTGAAAGTAAAACTTCATTCATACAATCTGCATATGCACACATATACACACACATACATGTATGCACACACACATGTATGTATATATATCTATATACATACTCACACATGCGTGTACATATACATACAAACACACATATATATGTGTCTATGCATAATGCACATACACTTGCATATATACCCAGCACACATTATTTCACTCATATATACATCTCTACATGCATACACAGATATACAAAACTTGACAACACACACCTTCACTCACTCACTCTCTTTTTCTCTCGCACTCTCTCTCTTTCTCTCTCTCTCCCTCTCTCTCTCTCATGCACATGCACACACACACAAACACTTCATTTATACGTACATACATCTTTCACTTTCTACTCTCACCTCAAAGCAAATGTCACCTTTCCACTTTCTCCTCCCTTTCAATTTCAGCTCTCTTCATAGCGTAAAGAAATAAAAATAATTTTACAGAAATTAACGAACAATCATATGATCCCATATGATTAACCATATGATCGAGTTGACAACTTTGCTGTTTCAAAGAAAAGAATGCCATAAAATAACATCCTTTGGCACACACGCACACAGACACACACACATACACACACACTCTAGGTAAAACTTCTGTACAAATTATGCTATTTCTTGCCATGTGCATGCACAATATTACAGCTCAAATCCAATTGAAATAACCTTTTACTATTCTGTAATCCATGTTTGTGATGAGCATATTTAAGACCTGATCTTCGATATAAATTTAAAAGGAAATTTTCCCAGAAATCCTGTCCTTTACCTGTTGTTTTTAGCATGTCCAAAGTGACATATGCGCCCCACCTCAGCCCTCTATTTTTTCCCTATATTTCTTCCGATTCCTATGTTTTCAATACAGGAGATTAGGATTTCACCTAAAAGACACGTACTCAATATTTTATTTTTCCCCCTCCATACCCCAGTTTCTTCATTTTTTTTACTTTTTTGCAAATTTTCTTCTTGGTATCCCACAGAAAAAAAAAGAGTATGAATGTTTAAGAACTTTCTTCTTTTTTTCTTAAAGAAACACAAAATCTCCTTCCCAAACATCCACCCATCACCTCACCACTTTTAAAAAGCTACAAACTCCCAATGTTTCGCTTTTAGCTTTTTGAAAAGCAGGGAAGTTTTTTCAAGAATAATGTCATTTACCTGTTGTTTCTAACATGTCAAATTTTCTGGTGGTGGTCTGGTATTTTTTACATCTGCTATTCCAGTACGATTCTATGCATGCATGAAACATCAGACGAAAGTGAAACATTAGGAGGTTTTAGCTTTTTGAAAGCAGGTAGGTGATGGGTTAGTGCCAGGTGGGAGAAGGGACATTGTGTTTCTTTAAGATAAATTAAACTTTAAAAAAAAGATATATATTTCCAAGATTTGTAATCTCTGTATTTTTCTATGTGGATAAAGAGAAGAAATTCAAAAAAAGTTACAAATTAAGAAATTGTGGTGAAGACGGGGGGAAATTAAAATTTTGAAAACGTGATTTCTGGGCAAAATCGTATTAACCCCTTTTTATACAATAAAAAAATACATTGTTTGCGATCATTCTTAAGAATAGAAAGCATTTTTATGCAAACCCATGCAAATTGTGTCCTCTTCACCTTCACTTTTAAACAAACAATAACTTCCATTATGCCAGTAATCCAGTTCACAATATATCAGCTGTGCCAATTCTGCCCTTAAGAAAGGAACAAGTAATGCAATGTGGCTGTAGGTCATAACACCCAGGCAACAACTGGGATGCATTGCTAGTATATATACAGTACACACACACACACACATATGTATACAATATATATGTGTATATATATTGTGTGTGAGAACGCTGCATGTAAGTGGGTATGATAGACGTTGCTTATAAATTTGTATGCTGGTTTTCATTTACTCCTCCTTGTGGAGCTAATATGTCCATTGCCAGGTATAGCTCAAAATTATCTCTAATCTATAGAACTGATGTTTTTATACTTCTGAGTTAAATCTATTCAAAATACAATATGCTGAAAATAGAATATTCTTTCAAAATATAAAAAGAAAATAAAACTATGGTAATGCCTGCTATTTATAGCAGATGACCTAATGCATATGATCACTATTTCTAATATCTTGTAATCTATTATTTTGTAATGCCAATTTCAAAAACAAATTATATCAAGAAATATAGCAGAGAAATCTCTTTAATCTTCCTTTTTGAATAAACAGATACAAAAGCTAACAAGATAATTGGGTGTTTAGAATAAATTTTCAATAAACAACTGTAACTAAGAGCCGATTGGCTATTTTAGTTTAATGAGCAAATACTTCTAGGTATTGGCTGTATGTTTATACATTTCTTGCTTTTTTTTGTGTTTTGTTTTTCAAAGAAATAATTTTGAATATTTCTTTAAATTTCTGGTAACTTGTATTGAATATATTTTTGTACAGTGCTCCAAATCTAGTATCATTTTAGTAGTATCTTTCAAATGTATTGATCAAGTGAATACATTTTAGTTTTAAATTAGACAAATCTGGAATGTTCTTAGTTTAATTTTTTTATTTAATTTACAAGGAAATATATGATGCTGCAATGATAACGAAAACATTAGATAATTTAGGCCCTATATTGACCATGACACTTTTATGTATGATGTGCCAGCCATTGTTTTTCTAAACTATAACTACGACCATATAGCTTTAGTTATTAATGACATTATAATGTTCAGCTGCTATGATTATCATCACCATAAGCGAAAGAAAGAGAATTGCTAATGTTATGATTACCAATTTCAATTGTTACTACTGTTGGATTTCTTTTTTCAGAGAGAGATACTGCATTTCATACTTTTTGCTTGTTATAATATTTAGTTATTATTCTCCCTGGGAATAACATCTCTATCACTATGGTTATATGCTTTATATCCAAATTTTAATCTTTAATACTGTTTTCATCTTTGGTGATCTCCACTGAAGCCATTCTTGGATAAGGTGTCTAGTCAAAAGAATGGATTTTATGGCTTTAATCACGAGCTTACAATAACAACTTTGTGGATACTCTTTTAAATTCACAGAAAATCCATCATTATAAAGCTACTACATAATCCTTGATTCTGTATATCAAAGGAGTTTTTATTTCAATCCCAAACAGTCAATATCCTTTATTTTATTTTATTACTAACACCATGATCTTTCCCTATGCTCTATCAAGCAGATATTCTATACAATGAAATGTAGCCACTATCAAAAACTCATTCATGCAGTAATAAAGCAGAATCTCTCAATATTTTCCTATATAATCAACTATCTTTTTCTTACTTTACAGCTTTGTGATAATCCACAACATTGATTTGGTTATTATTTTTATTTTATTTTTCTCACACTTGAATATTTTACAAAGAGACAAGAAAGTAAGAACTAAAGGTTTGTTTCTCTATGGTGTTTCTTGAGAAAATAGACAGAAAATATATTTACACATGCTTTTTATAAATTTAAGTATTCTTATATCCTTTCATTTGGATGCTTTAATTATGTATTGGTAAGCTCAGAGTAAATATCATAAAAATTAATCCCTGCTGCTTTTCCATTGATGTTTTTGAGCTGTTCAGCTCTATGCATACTTCTTCAAAATGGAAAGAAAAATTAAGATGCCAATTTAATTTATGTTCATTATTGACCAAAATCTAAACAATTCTAGACAATTCAGAATTTTACCTGAAAGGCAAAAATGTTAAAACTTTCAAATGCAGAACTATCAATGGTTCAAGTTAGAAAAAAAAATCATTCTATTAAACTAATAGAAAAGATGTGTTACTGAAGCCTTTATGTCAAATATTCAATGAATTAAAAAAATAAAATGAAAACAGAAAAATGGAGAAAAAAGTGAAACAAATAAATACTTTAAAATATGTCTCTACAAATGAAAAAAAAAACTATTCCATCTCGAAAGAAAATCAGTAGAAAGGCTTCTAATTAAAAAAAAAACTGAAGTTTTCTCCAGTTTATTTTCTTGTTGTTTATAAAGTGCCTTAAATTTCAAACCACACTCATTCCTAAGCAGTTGCTGTAACTATAATATGTAAATGAGAAGGAATAAAAACCAAAATGTCAAGCTAGCAACCTACAGCAATTTATACACATGCATGACCTTTTGGTTGAAACTAAACATTTGTTTAATTATAATAAAAACATTTTCCCATTATTGTAAGAAAGAATCAGTAATAATTTAATTAATTAACTGTTTAATTCTTCAAATTTTACTAGTAATAACATATTGCAGAATGTCAATAACAAAAAAAAAAAAAGCGACTGGTTGTATTCCTTAGAAGTAATTTCATCAATCATTGTAAATGTCTTTCACATAAAATGATTTGTTTGTATCCACATGGAGTATTTAAGTTGTTTGGCAAACACAGGTTTACGAAAAACTGATTTGGTTTTATCCCATCATGCAACACATTAGGCAAATAACTTCTGCCATAGCTTCATTAAATGGAATTTGGTTGATAGAAACTGTATAGAAATCATCCCAAGCATGTGCTTTTGGGTTCAATCTCACTGCTGGCATCTTAAGTAAGAATCTTCTGCACAGTAGTGCTCCAGCATGACTGCAGCCATATGGCTGAAATGAGTAAAAGAGTATATCTCTAGGCCAACCATAGCCTTGTGAGAGGATTTGGTAGATGACATCTGACAGAAGCCCATCATATATATGTATATATTCATACATATGTGCATGTGTGTGCGTTTGTACTTCCTCAACTTCTTTGTAAATGATTGTCACTGTTATACAAGTGGTGTCATTCATTTCCAGTCTTTCATGAAAATATGATCAGTCATAGGGAAAAATTACTTTGCTTGGAAACAAGTGAAAGTTGATGTCACGAAGGGCTTCTAGCCATAGGAAAGTCTACATCAATGAACTCTCCCTGACCCCTGCAAGCATGGAAAAGTGGGTGTTGATGATGATGATGACAAGGAAAAGGAGGAGGAGATTAGTGGTAGTAGTAATAACGATGACTACGATGATGATGACAACAATAAGGATGATGATGGTGTTGGTGATGGTGACGATGCTGGTGATGAGGCCACAACAAATTCTGTCTCAACACATTCTGTCTGATCCATGCAAGTGGACATTAAAATGACAGTGTTGATGATGAGGGTGGTGGAGGTGATTATAGTGGTGGTGGTAGTGATTGGGGTGGGAGTGATGGTATCAGCAGCATCAGTAATGGTGGCAGTCGTGACTACGATTCCAATGATGACGATGATGATGACAATGATGACAATGATGACGTTGAAGATCACTGTAACATCATTAACAGTGAGCAACTACAACAACAGCAGTTATGACAACAATTATGACTGTAGTGAACACAATGACCACAACACTGACAACAATCACAACAACAACAATAACAACAATCACAATGACCACAACAACAATCACAATGACCACAACAACAATCACAATGACCACAACAACAACAACAAGAGTGATTATTTGTACTTTGATTTACACAGTACTCAACAGTTTGCAAGATTTCACTTCAACATGAATTTGAATTTGATTAATTTTCTCTTTTCCATTTTTTCTCTTCTTCCACATTCTCATATCATAGGTGCAGGCATGGATTTGTGGTAAGAAGCTTGGTTCCCAACCACCTGGTTCCAGGTTCAGTTCCACTGTATGAAACTTTGGGCAAATGTCTTCTCCTATAGCCTCGGTCCAACCAGTCTTGTGAGTCGATTTGGTAGACAGAAACTGAAAGAAACTAGTTGTAAATATATATATATATATATATATATATATATATATATATATATATCATCATCATCATCATCATTATCGTCGTTTAACGTCCGCTTTCTATGCTAGCATGGGTTGGACGATTTGACTGAGGACTGGTGAAACCAGATGGCTACACCAGGCTCCAATCTGATTTGGCAGAGTTTCTACAGCTGGATGCCCTTCCTAACGCCAACCACTCAGAGAGTGTAGTGGGTGCTTTTACGTACCACCGGCACAAAGGCCAGTCAGGCGGTACTGGCAACGGCCACGCTCAAAATGGTGTATTTTATGTGCCACCCGCACAAGAGCCAGTCCAGGGACACTGGCAACGATCTCGCTCTCTCTCACTCTCTCTCTATATATAATAATGATGATGATTAATGCAGCTATATGCAATATAAAACCAAAAAGGAAAAATCCAATTGTCACTAATTGCGATTGACAGTGCAGGGTAGAACCTACATTGCTAGAAATAGGAGTTAAAAACCCCTTAACCAAAAGGAAGCACACCTCCATACACTGACAAGGGAGATAACCATCCCACAGTGAGTGAGATCCCTATAGTAGCCTCAGTCTCATTTAAAATTAAAACTCATCAGTAGTGACTACATACATACATATATATATATAGATGCATGTATGTATGAATATATATCTGTGTATGTGTGTGTATGTGTGGGTGTGTGTGTCTTTGTGTCTGTGTTTGGCCCCCACCACTGCTTGACAACCAGTGTTGGTGTGATTACATCCCCATAACTTAGTGGTTCAGCCTAAGGGACCAATAGAATAAATACTAGGCTTACAAAGAATAAGTCCTGAGGGTCATTTGTTTGACTAAGACCTTTCAAGATGATGCTCCAGCATGGTCAGAGTCAAATGACTGAAACAAGGAAAAGATAAAAGATGTTTCAGCTTTTTCATTTTTCCTTTCATTTCACTTTTAGCTTGTTTCTTTGATAGTGAGGTAGACTAACATTTATGTCAAAAATTATATTTTCATATATTTCAAAATATTTTGGAGATTGAGCAAAAGAGTTTCATATATCAAAAAACCCAATTTCAGAGGAAATGAAAATTAATATATTAAATCAACTTCAAAATGGGAAGGAAAGGCTTTAACAGATTAACGGGAGCTACAAAACAGTTTAATATAAAGGAAGCATCTATTAGAACATTTAAAATTCAAAAGAAATAAAGTTAAAGAATCAGCGATTGTATAAAACATACATCATACATGCGCAGAAACATAATGGAAACAAATTATTGAAATAAAAGATAAAATCCAATTTACAACAGCACCCATATACACATACATACATACATACATACATACATATGTATTTATGCATGTATGTATGGATGTGTGTGTGTATATATATATATATATATATATATATATATATATATATATATATATATATATATAGATATATAGATAGATAGATAGATACACACACACACACACACACACACACATATATATATAGATATATATATACATATATATATGTATATATGTATGTATGTATATATATATATATATATATATATATATATGTATATACACACATACATATTTACATATATATGTAAACATATATGTATCCAAATATATATAAATATAGGCACACACACATATGTATAAACATATGTGTGTGTGTGTGTGTATATATATATATATATATATATATATATATATATATATATATTCATATATATGTATGTATCTCTCTATTTATCTATCTATATATGTAATATGCACACACACATATATATAGATAATATACATACATGTAAGTGTGTTTATGTGTACCTTATATAGACACACACACAATAATTATATTTATTATCTGCATTTCAATAAATAATTGTCTAATTTTTGTTTATGTGGGTGCTTTTTTTTTATTAATAACATCACTAACATATATCTTTGAATTTACATGATTTCAATTTGCACAATGATTCACAGAACCAATCTATCCTGCAAACTGAAAGTCAAGTGTGTGTGTGTGTGCATGCATGTATGTGTCAGCATGCACTCAGATGTGTGTGTGTGAATATGTGTGTGCGAATGTCTGTGTGAATGTGTGTTTGTGTGTGCGTACATGCATACACTTACACGTGTGTGAATGTCTGTGAGTGTGTGTGTGTACCTTCAAGAATTTATATCAGCAAAGGATGTGAACACCAATGATAAAAAGTCACTTTATGCATAAAGTCCCTTTCATTGGTTCAGGCACTTCCTGGCTACTCCGTCGATAAGAAAAGCAATGAACCAATATTTGAAACCAACTGGAAACCTGTAACTAATGATGCCATCGTTTACTAATGGCAATATCAAATAAATAAATATAAACAAGTGATGCTGAAAGTATCTATGTTAAAGTCAGTAGCAAACTTTCATATTACAAAGCTATGCCTAATTTCATACTGATAGCCAAGAGACAGTCGTTCTTTTTAAGGTTCCATTAAGATACTAATGTCCAGTTTCTTTTGTCATATTCCTGATCATATGATATTTATTTACTTAAGTATTTCTCCAACCATCATAGTATGTAGTTAGTAGGCATCAAATGATATTAAGGATACACAATGTTCTATGAGTGAAACCTGTTCAAAGCATTAATATAAAGGAATTTTATATACACTCACTGTGTTTGATATTATCATTTGTTGCAAGCACAGGCAATGAAGGGAATTCTGTTTGTGGCCAAGTCTACTTCAAATCATATCACACTCTACCAAATTCAAAAATTCAAGGACATAGAATAACGTAGTCCTTGATACACTGTGCCTAGGAGAAAAAGAAAATTGATGGGATGGCTGTGACTGGAAGGCTTTTGATCATAGGTGTACCCAATCAGAGCTGACCTGGGGCTAAGCAGCAATAACAGCCAATATTTTACTTGAATCCTATAACTATGATAATACATTTGAATACTATAGAGCTTCTACTTTTATAAACTTCTGTATTGTAATCAATCATCTAGCCATACTTCATTGACATATTGGTAAACTTAGCCAGACTTAATTGGGGTTATATTTTATTTATTTATCTATTTATTTATTTATTTATTGCCTTATATATTCCTCCAAGAAAACCACATTATATATTTATTTTGAGACTATAACAAACATCTCAACAGCTCAAATTGTATACTTATTAAAAGACAACCCCAGTATTTACAGATATGTTGGTATTGTGATTAATGATCAGTACGATTAGGGTGGCAAGCTGGCAGAATTGTTAGCACACCAGGCAAAATACTTAGCAGCATTTCCTCAATCTTTATATTCTGAGTTCAAATTCTGCCGAGGTCAGCTTTGCCTTTCATCTCTTCAGGGTCAATCAATTAAGTACTAGCTGAAGTGAGGGATTAATCTAATTGACTTATCCCCTCCTTGAAATTGCTGGCCTTGTGCTAAAATTTGAAACCAATAATTAATATGATTCAAATGTAAGACTCAAGATGTTTTTTTTTTTTTGTTTTGATTCTGTCAGCGGAGGAAAGGTAGTGTCTGTGACCTTTTAGAGAACCTCAGAGATTGATGGAAGAAAGGAAAAGAAATCATAACTCGTGAGTTGTCTTCAGACTTAGACTGGGCTCAATGCTTGCAATGCACTACACACTGATAAACGCACTCAAGAACAGGTACAGTCCTTCTCACAGACTTCATAGTTTGTATCAAGCCAATTTGAATCACAAGATTTTGGTTGGCCCATTGTAACTGATCCCAGAGCCAAAAGAATGTAGAGTCAACTGCTGAACCACATGACCATGCTTTCAATTATATTACAGTACTGTTATAATAAATAAAATGAAAAAGGTGGCAAGCTAGCAGAAATGTTAGCATGCCAGACGAAATGCTTAACGGCATTTCCTGTCTTTACGTTCTGAGTTCAAATTCTGCTGAGGTTGACGTTGCCTTTTATCCTTTCAGGGTTGATGAATTAAGTACCAGTTGCATACTAGGGTCAATCTAATCGACTGTCCTCCCCCTCCTCCCATAAAATTCCGGGCCTTGTGCCTAGAGTAGAAAAGAAGAGTAAGTAAAATAAGGGCAAATAACTCTGTAAACAGAGGTGAAACATCAGATATATTTATCTTCTATATTTTATCTTTTACTTGTTTCAGACATTAGACTGCTGCCATGCTGGGGCACCACCTTGAAGAATTTTTAGTCAAAAGTATTGACCCCAGTACTTACTTTTTATAAGCCTGGTACTTATTCTATCTGTCTCTTTTGCCGAACTATGGGGATGTAAATACATCGCTGGTTGTCAAGCAGTGGTGGGGAGACAAACACAGACACAAAGACACACATGCATAGATATATACAGACATATATATATATATATATGATGGACTTCTTTCAGTTTCTGTCTACCAAATCCACTCGCAAGGCTTTGGTCGGCCCGAGGCTATAATAGAAGACACTTGCCCAGGGTGACATGCAGTGGGACTGAACCCAGGACCATGTGGTTAGAAAGCAAGCATATTGCCATACAGCCACACCTGCACATAGATGTTTAGGAACGTTTGTGTTCTTTTCCTTTACAAGCATGTTAGAAGCATAAGATATACAGTTCTGTGAATTGCAACCAGGTTAATTTAAATATACTAAAGTTATCTTAAATGTCACATGGTTTCTTATGAGAGAAGTTCAATCAAATCAAAGCACCTAGTAAGAATTAAGTTCCAAAAAATATATTAAAAACCATCTTCATTTTGAGAAAAGTATATTGTACAATCTACAAACTATGTGCTAATGATCTTGAGATTAGATAAAAAATAATTTTGTATAAAATAAATTTTTTTTTAAATATTGCAACTTTACTTTGCATTATAATAATGGAAATCCTTAATATTTTGTTATGAGAAAGAAATGTTCTATTTATATATTTACATTTCATTCAATGCAATTTCACAGGAATTGTATACTCCTAGATCTTAGCATTAGTTATAAACTTAAGAATCTTAAAACTGAAAAGAAAAGAAAGAAGTTAAATTTGTGCATTCTTATCGCTTAGACTGTATTTCACATTTCTGATTCATGAATAAGATTGCTTTCAAAAAATATCATTATCTTTTCACTCTCATCTTACTGGCTTTAGCTTCTGATTTATCTATAACAGTTGTAACTCTTTACTTAGCTGATATCACTGATAACAAGAGATAAGTCGACACCAATCAGTTAAAGAATCTTTCTGAAGGAAATTGTTAACAAAATATTTTTTTATTAGGTGTTTAATCAGATGCTTTTTCAAAAGAAGAAGAAAAAATCAGGATAATGTGCTTGCTGATAGTGCATGACTGGTGACTGAAAATAGCTGATGTAACAATCTGTGTTAAAGCTTTTAACATCGTGCTTCTCTACAAGTAAAATTGTAAATGCACTAAAAGTTCAATAGTCTTACTATGTATTAGGTCTATCATAGAACCTTGAATTAGAAATATTTCACGAGTTGCTTTCCACATATATGCATCTTCCAATCAGATTTACAATTCAAGTATTAAATTCATACAGATTTTGAAAGTTAGTCCTTACATGGTATATTTGTTTCAAATTTTGGCACAAGGCTAGTAATTCTGGGGAAGGGGCTAAGTCCTTACATGGAATATTTGTTTCAAATTCTGGCACAAGGCTAGTAATTTTGGGAAAGGGGCTAAGTCGATTACATCAACCCCAGTACTCAACTGGTATTTATTTTATCAACTCAGAAAGGATGAAAGACAAAGTCAACCATGGCAGAATTTTAATCCAGAACATAATGACAGATGAAATGCAGCTAAGCATTTTGCCCAGTGTGTTAACAATTCTGCCAGCTCACCACCTCCTTACATGGGGTACTGAAGGGAAATTTGTAGAAAGAAGATCAACTGGCATAAACATGGTCATTGTTTTTGTGCCTTCTTTTCCGAGTTGGTATAGATTGGACATGACCATTGGAGGCTGTATTTTATGACCAGAAACCCTTCTTGATGATAATCATTTTAGTCACCTCTTATGACATGCAAGAATGTCTCTGAGGTCCTCTTAAAGATCACAGACACTACCTTTCCTCCGCTGACAGTTCATGAGGCACCCATTTTCCAAGTTTAAGAACTTTTCCAAGTTGCTGAAGATGACGATGAACAGTTGTATGGTTTGAACTAAGCTTTATTGTCAAGTCTTCAACTGATAATGCATGATTTTCTTCAAGTAATGCCTCAAGGAGCTTATCATCAAACTCAGCTGGATGTCCTGTTCAATCTTCATCTTCAAGGCTGAAATCTCCACTACTGAATTTTGCAAACCATCTTCTGCAAGTTCTTTCATTCAAGCATTCTTTCCCATAAACTGAGTGTATGTTTCGAGTTGCTTCGGCTACAGAGTTTCCTTTTTGTACTCATAAAGCATTATGTGCCTTAAATGCTCTTTGGATACTTCATGTTAGAAAGGGTTTTAATCAAAGAAATTTTAATTCTATTGTTCTGTAAAATAATATTTAATTAGTTCAAATGTACACAAATACATAAAAATAATTTTTAATTCCATTAGACATTCTAAAATACTATTAAATTTCATTCAATTTTAAAAAAAGGTAAAATCAGACAGAACTTATGGGATGACCTGATATATAGAAATTTTAACCTTCATGTTTTATGGAGGTAGAATTTGTTTATAAAGTTTCTTTAAATTCTGTTCTAGATCTATGCTAAAGCATTATAGGTGTTTATATATTCGTGTATGAAAATTAGGACAAAAAAAATTTTAATTAAAAAAATTGCTTACAGAACAATAAATATCTTGAAAGAAAGATGCAGACCTAAAACCTTTGCCCAAATACCTTTTTGAGCATCAAAGCACAAAAGAAGCAATTTTTTATACTATCAATACCATGACATGCCTGACTAATAAACTCTGCCTCACAAATGAAAGCAAGAAAAACCTTAAATAACAAATAAAAATATAACCAGCAAAATGTACCTTCTACCTACAATCTTTTGTGAGGAAAAAAATTGACATACCCAGTTATTAAGGGCCAATACACTAGCCTTTGTACCAGTGAGCTTTACATTTTCAAAGCAAAAGGATTAAATTCACCAAAACAAAAAACAATAAAAATACTCTCACACCTTGTGCCTACCTAACAGAAGAGCAATGCCTACACACGTATTTGCAAAGATCTACATACACGAGTAAATTTCAAGCAATATTATAACGCCAAATTTAATCAATAAAAAATGTCTCCAAATCACCTCTCCATAGCAAACCACCCTAAAAACCTAATTTACCACTGCACTCAAATCCACACACCCAAGGAAGATTTTAATTTAATAGAGACTATATAAAAATAAGACTAAATTTAATGCATTACAGTTCAATGATGGCGTAACTGGCCCAAACTTTGAAGTTGCTGTTAGCAATATTCTTGTTTAAGAATGATAAGACTGTACTCAGTAAAAGTATAGAGTAAAACACACACAATCACATACATATACATATATATATATATCATGACCATTTGTGTTCTCAGCTATATCTCTTTGTTTAGTTTGCTTAACAAAGGTTAATTAGAGGTAGGTCATAAACTTGCTAGCATCTGGTATGCAAAGTTTTCAACTGGTAGTACTTGAATCTGCAAGTTGTTTGCAAAAAATATTGGGTCTAATTGCATTCGATTCTGCTCCATCTTCAGTAAAATTATCAACAAAGAGTCAGTGATGGAGTCTCAGCAAATAGTGGAAATAGCAGCCGCTTTCCTTTCGAACTGCAACTTACTATCTTTAAAATTGTGAGAGAAGGACAAGTTATCTGAAAATATGATGCAATGCTCATAAATTGAATGTTTTGATGATAGAAGTGGTTGATCAGAACTGCTCTGAAGGTAAACAACAATGACAGCAGCAACCTCCAACACAACAACAACAACAACAAAACCACCCTCTATTAATTTTCATAATCTATAATATATTTATCAACTAAGACTTCAAACTAAACAGTAAATTGAGCTTTCTTTTCAAATATCAATATTTCCATAAGTTAGAAGAATAGTTTCCTTGCATCCAGATTCACTGTCATCTCTTTTTTGTTTGACCCACCATTTACTGTGACCACCCTCATGTCAGTGTAATCCTACAGTTCATGATGCTACTTGTTCCTTTATTTGTATTATTTGATCATACAAGAAAAGTAATATCTGTTGTATTAAATAGCTGGCGTCTCTGATACCAAAAATGACATTTTTATATTTGTTTATATTCATTTCTGTTTCTCAGGTTTCATATTAAGTAAACCATTTTTAAACTGCTTCTTCTCAAAATGTTGCACATATTTCTATTTTTGACTTTTTGGCAGTAAGTATCATAATCTTAAAGATTGAGAACTTTGAACTGTAACTGATATATGCCCTCTCTTTCTCACTGCACGTGTGGCTGTGTGGTAAGAAGCTTGCTTCCCAACCACATGGTTCCAGGTTCAGTCTCATAGTATGGCACCTTGGGCAAGTGCCTTTTGCTACACCCTCAGATCAATCAAAGCCTTGTGAGTGGATTTGGTAGACAGAAAAGGAAAGAAGCCCATCGTATATATATATATATATATATATATATATATATATATATGTGTGTGTGTGTGTGTGTGTGTATCTTTGTGTTTATGTGTGTGTGTGTGTGTTTTGTGTTTATTTGTGTCCCCACCGTCACTTGCTGGTGTGTTTATTTCTCCGTAACTTAGCAGTTCAGCTAAAGAGAACAATAGAATAAGTACTAGGCTTACACAAAATAAGTCCTGAGGTCAATTTCCTTGACTAAAATCCTTTGGGGCAGTGCTCTAGCATGGCCACTGTCAAATGACTGAAACGTGTAAAAGAATAAAGAGTGAAAGAATACATATGCATATCTATATATATAAAAATGAGAATGTGTCTGTCTGTCTGTCTGTGTGAATCCCTAAAACTCGAGAACTACGCAACCAATTTCATTCAAATTTTACAGATGTCTTACTTAGGGTTCCAGTTGTGTTTTAGTCAAAAAAAATTTTAACTTCTTGCAGAGTTCGAGCCCACGGCAACATAATATCTCCTCCACTATTTACGTATTACATGTCAAAAGTGAAACAAAAACACTCATGTCAAATACTACTTTCAGAGAGAGAAAGGGAGAAAGAGAGAAAGAGAGAAAGAGAGAGAGAGATGTATATGTATACATATAGATGTATATGTACACGTTATTCCACTAACTGAAACAATTACATTTCAATACTGTAATTACAGATACTTTCAGAGAGAGAGAAAGAGAGAGAAAGAGATGTATATGTATACATATACATGTATATGTACACGTATATGCATAGATATATATAGATATAGATCTATATGCATACAAGTATATGTATACATATGTGTAGATGTATATATAGATGTACATGTAATATGTACACATATATACATATATATACATGTATACAGATATCTATACATATATACACCCATCACACACAAACACATGCACACAAACACACACATTAGTCATTTGTTTTCTTATCCAAAACTACGTCAAAAGTACTGAACGGATCTTTATGAAATTTGGAAATTATATTCTATGTATAACGGCCATAACTCCCATGAAAATTCATATATTTTTGATGTTGATGAAATTTTAACCTGAACATAACAGATGAGCATTATTTGTAATTCAATGGTACAACAGTGTAAGACTACCCTTTCAGATATACTTACATTGTGATTTCTGCAATGTGGTGCATAAATTGTCAAGTAAATGAGACGCATCTTTGCCTCAACTGATTCACTTGCAAAGTGTTAAGTAAAATTATTTCGTTGGAGACCTCCTTTGGGTCTTTTTATTATCACTGCGACACACATAGTCCCCAGTTGGTAACATTGATTTCAAGGCCCTCCTAGATGAGAGACTGGCATTCCACTTAATGTCTATGTTCCATGCTGGCATGGATTGGAGAGTTATTAATGTAGAAATATGGTATCGTAGCTACTAACAGTTGAGGGTTGCGTAGTCTAGACGGCGTTTTTAGATTTCATTATTCTCTTTAACCCGGGCAAAGCCGGGTATTTCTGCTAGTATATATATAAGTGTGTGTATATATATATATATATCAAGGTAAATGTTTCAACTACATCCCTCTCAGTTGCAGGAGCTTTTTTGCCTAGTGAATTATTTGGTGATCTCATTAGCATTGAGGTGGGGGAATAGATAAAAAAAAAGCACCCTGTACACTGTTAATGGGTTGTTGTTAGAAAGGGCATCCAGCCATAAAAGTCATGCTAAAGCAGACATTAGAAGTTGAAGTAGTCATCCAACTCACTGGATCCTGTTGAATCATCCAACCCATACCAGAATGGAAGGTGGAAATTAAATGATGATGATCATCATCATGAAGAAAGCTAAATTTAAGTCATTATTGACCTAAATTTAGCTTTCTTATTTGCCCACCAAATCACCAAAGTAGTTTTCTCTATGTTAACTGATGTAAGCAAGGAATTAATTGTTCTATACCCAATATTTCTCTCCTGAAAGATTCACTATATATATATAGGATCCGTGTTTCCATGCAGTGGAACAATCCTGCTTTATATTTTATCCTTTACTGGCTTTGTTAAAATTCTCTCACTACTGCCTTCTCCATTAGCTTAAATCTTTTCTAATTTCCTTTCTCTAATTATTTCTGTAGTCATCCTCATAATGACTTCGAAATTCAATTCTTGCTTGGAACATTAAAGTGACATTTGAAGGACGATCATTTGATAAAATCATTGTCAATGTAAAAATGAATAAAGATATAAATAGTCAAAGGACTTTTCTTTATAAAGACACACACACACATGTATATATGAATGCATATATATTTATACATGTGTGTAATGGTGTGTGTATGTGCATATGTGTGCACGTGTGTGTGTCTGTGTTTATGTGGGTGTGTGTAAGATCTAATATACAATCACCAAATTATAGGATGTGGTATCTTCATGGTTGACAAATGCAAATTTGCTCTATATTCTATGTCTAATACATCTTTGTAGATGACTCAATATACATATGGTAACTGTAGTTCTGTAGTTCTGTAGTTCCATGTCTTGGAAATCTCCCAAAACTGCATTCTATTATCTATTAGCTTCACTAAAAGTTACTCTACCATTATCATTACTCAATTCATTAGCTTAACTTCTCTGTAATTTCCTCTCTTTCTAGTATGTTTGCCTTGTCTTCATGGTAATAATAATGATAATAATAATAATAATAATGATAATAATAATAATAATAATAATAATAATAATAATAATAATAATAATAATAAAAAAAGTAGCAATTCTGCTATATCGTCTACACAATTTAATTAACAAAGCATGTGACTAGAATTACTTGCAGCTTTCCTTGACTTTATTGTTTTAATCGTGTTGCTTGTCATTTGTTGTTTAATATTTTCACACTATTCTTTACTGATTTTTTTCTATCTTGTCTATTTCTTACACTTTGTTCAGCAACTTATGATAAAATATTTCCATATTTTCTTGAATTGCATTGTGTCTGGAAGCATGGGTCACCCCACTGACTATAGCCACCTTTATATACCCCTATACCTTCCTCTTTTCCACTCCTACACCTTGTACTTCATCCATTCTGCCAACCTTTTAATCTACCCTTCCTGAACCACTTCTCTCTCTACTCTTACCCTCTCTTCATACAAATATTTCCCATCAACTGTACTTCTACTACCCAACCCCATCTCTAACCATTTATTACTCTCCCCTTACACCCTTACAAAAGTACACACTCCCACCTCCCCACTTCTGGTTCACTGTCTGTGTCCTCTCCTTACTTCTTGTACCTTCAAAATTTACTCTGGTACTGCATCGCTATCCTCTTTATCCCTTCAAAATTTCTTCCACCCACCGTTATATAATGCACGGTAACCAGGTATCCCCCTATGCTTGTCCCTCTATTATAGCCTTTGCACAAAGCCCCTATCCCTTAACACTCTCCACTAGCTAGTAACAGGTGCTTAGCTGAAACCGGGCTTAGCTGCTAGTATACATATATATATATATATATATATATATATATATATATATATATACACACACACACACACATCTACATACATGCATGTAAATACAAACGTACACACATATATACATATATGTATATAGATAGATAATCCAGATAAGAAGACAAAGAAAGAGTTTAGCATTCTTTAACGAGTAGTTACAATTGTTTTGGTATGACTCTGTTTTTAATGCCATTGAGCACAAAAGTTCCATGTGAAAAGTTATGTAATATTCAGGGTTTAATACAGTGGAGTGGAACTTCATAATATCTGCATCAAAAGATGCACTCTTACATTGCGCGTCTATCAAGCATTGTATGTTGCTTATATTGGGTGAAAACAATAAATATTCTTATATTATATTTGTTTTATACTTATTGTTTCCTTCCAATATAGGCAACATACAATGTTTGACAGTTGCACAATGTGAAAATCCACCTTTTGATGCAAATTTGATGACAAACCACTCTAACATTTAAAACCGCAAATATTATGCAACTTACCATGTGGAATTGTTGCATGCAATGGCATTAAAAACTGAACGGTACTGAATCAATTGTAACTGGTCATTAAAGATGTGCTAAACTCTTTCTTTGTCTTTTTATTGGGATTATACTTTATTTTTCACTTGACCCATGCAATGGACTTAGAAATGTGATACCTGGATTTTCTACATAGCAGAATTTCGATTGTCCTTGAGATGCCAGTCGAAGAGTGTAGACAGCCTTGAGTTTGGGCAGAGTGCTGTATTGGAAATACTTTAGTTTTCTGCACTTTCAGGTACAAAATAAATGAAATAAATAAATAAATAAATCACCATCATCACAATTATCATCATCATCATCATTTAACGTCTGTTCTCCATGCTGGCATGAGCTGGATAGTTTGACAGGAGCTGGCTAGCTGAAGAGCTGCTCAAGGATGGCTAGCTAGCTGGCTGGCTGGCTGGATGGCTGGATGGATAGATGGATGGATGGACAGATTGATAGATGAATGGATGGATAAAGTGAGGTATATATTTGTTTATGTGAGTTTATATGCATGTATGTATGTACATATACAACCATTTATCAATTCCACTCACAAGTCATTGGATGGCTCAATGTTATAGATGAAGACACTTGACCAAGATGTCACACAGTTTAGTTAGAACTCAGAACCACATGATAATGAAGTTAAGTCCATATCTACATAGCCATACCAGCACCTCTCTAAAAAATGTTTATACACCTAAACCTATGATTATATAAAATATAACTATTCACAAACCTCTAATAAATTATAAAAATGCAAGTCTTGAAATAAGTGGCCTAACATATCACTTTTCTTCTGCCTTTTTTTTTTTTTTTTCAAAAATTTCTTTTGATTTCTATGTTTTAAATACAATTGTAATTACAAGTGTAAATGAAAAAATATAAATAGGTGTTTCTAAAATTTACAATTAGCTGCAATTAAATATAATTAAATGAACAAAAATATATTCCAATATAATGATTTTTCCTGCAAACGTTTTTCTTCTTTCAGAAAACTACAGTTAGTTCTTCCTCTTGAGAACATCATATGTTCCCAACCTCTGTCCTACACCATGTTATGACCAGCAAGTTATCTTAACGCTGAACATTTTGATGTTTAGCTTACAAGTTTTAAAAATTTATTTCTGTCTAAAGCTCTGAAAGGTAATAAAGCACCATCTATTCTTGCTGATATCCATTGAAGAATATACTTCTTCTCCAAAATAGTATTCATAATTCCTTTACTGTGATTCTTATTCAATTATAGTATAACTCAAGTTAAACCAACCCTGAAAATTATGTCTTATTATCATATTTCATTGGGTGTTTTTCGACATTTATCACTTAAGTATGTTAACACTATCATACGTATTCTTATTTTCCTCTTCATCATCATTATCACAGTCATCCTCCTCTTTCTCGTTATCATTACCACAAAATCTTTCTCCTCATCATCATAACCAAACCCATTCTCCCTTTCACCATCCCAATCTTCCTCATCATTATTACTATTGCTATTCTCATCTTCCTCATCATCATTAGTAGCAGTGGTACCATCTCACCACCAACCTTGTCATCATCATTATATGCCTCATAACCATGATCACAATAGTGTTCATGATCATCATCACTATCAGTATCAGTATGAATGCTTTATATATCCATAATTACTTTACTTTTCATTGAAAATATAAGACTTAGACATTTTGGTTCAACAGAACAGGTCTGCTAATCAAATTGTATCAGTTCTTATAAGGTTTGCTAATTTCTGAGGTTATGTATTATACTCTTTTATAAAATTGAACAGTAATTTAATGAAACTTTAGTTTTTATATGTTAGTGTATTTTCCCAACAGATCTTTATGTCTATCTCAACATGAAGTAATTGGAAATGTGATCCAATGAAGGGTAAAGGGAGGTATCTATAGGACCTCACTATTTGTCTAATGTAGCAGACAAATTAACCTTAATACACTCCCTGCTGTTCTAAAATTTAGGATAATGTGGAGTATCGTTACAAATAGAAACACCATTTAAATGTTCCATTCAGTTATCTTCATGCCATAAGTTTGATCATGCAGTACTGAGCTGAACAAGTGAACAACTATAAAAACTTCAAAAGCAACAACTATCATTACTTCTACTATTTCTATAACTGCAGTAACAACATTTGCAAGCAAAATAAAATGTTCAGTACATGGGTTAAACTGAGAAGGGTAAAAACAACAATAGAAAATAAATGAATAAAACCTCAGAAATTTTTTGCAAATTATTATGATTACTCTAAATAAACCTGTTTCATTTAGATTTACATTTGTTAGTCTTTCTTTTTATCTTGTTTCCTTCTCCTCTCAAGAATATAATATCCCTTTAATGTAATCTTCACAGTATGCCTCACTGACACAGGAATAAATGACAAAATTAATTAACAGAACATTTTATTTTGATAACTTGATACACCTTTAACATTTTAAAACTAAATTTATCCAGTCAGTAAAATAAACTTCATCTTCACTAGCAGATAATTTCCTGCAATATTCTCCAAATGCCAATACTTATAAATCCCAACGGAGTCATAATTTGTTTGTTGTGTTTGCTTGTTTTATATAAAAGGCGGGTAAGGAAACACTTGTAATAAAATGCTTGTTACTGCAATCCAATCTATTTAACAAGGTTGTGAAACCAGCAGCTGCAATACAAAAAGGTTCTTCTCTTGCAATTTCTTATCAGAATTATTCTGTATGTTTTACTGTTTCTTTGTTGTTTATATTTGGCTTCCTTTGTTGTCTTACTTTCACTCCGGTAAGTACCTTTCTTGGAAGTTTTGTGTCTCAAAATGTTGTCAGAAGCATGTTAGCAGATTTATTCTCTAGATAATTATTGAAGTCATGTTAGTGATATTTGTGAAGTGAATCACTAGTATACATCTTGGCATTGCTATAAGCATGACATATAATGCATGCATGAGTGGAAGCACTAACACATAGGCATATTTATATAGACTCACACTCACATAATCAGAAATATTTACACATATGCTCATATATGAACGCACACAACTTCATATACACAGTTAACTACTGGTGGGTATACTTTTGATTTTATCCTCTCAAAGAAAATTTTAAAAACTTCTGAAAGTAAGATACTACTATTATATCACTTGTTAATTCTTGGAATAAAGAGACAAAGCTTAAATTTTTCATTTAATTAATGTCCATTTTTCTATACTAGCATAAGTTTAGCTGGAAAGCTATTTGATGCTAGAATTTACAGCAAGATGCTCTTATTGTCACCGACCCTTGTCCTCAATCTTATTTATTTCCCAAAGAATGAATTTCTTTATTCTACAAATCTTCAAATGCATAGGTGACAGTGTCAACAAGGAATGTCAGCCAATTTGTGCTCTATATATTTATATTACACCAGCATGTAATATAAATATTCACACACATATACACACACACACAAACATACACAAATGCAACAGGTGACCTGCAGTTTCTAACAAATGAATTAATTCCCTCATATGGCATTGTTAACCCAGGGCTATAGCAGAAAAAAGCCAAGGCGCTGTGCAGTAGAACTGAAGTGAAACCACATGGTAACGAAGTGAACTTCTTAATTAAAAGTTATACTTGCCCCTATGGTAGCAAAGTTAGCTTCTTAAACTCACATACATGCCAAATTAAATATTGCTAAAAATGTGATTTTAAAGCTATTGTTTCTAATGTCTCTATTGTTATTTATGATATCATCAATCCACTTTTCCTCCTTTGTATTAATGCTGGTCTCACTTGAATTTGGAGCAGGTGACACAGGTACCCACATGTCGCTGGATGGTGAATGGAACTGGGATAGAGCAGAAGGACAGTTTCATATATCTGGGAAGTTGGATAACATCAGATGGAAGGTCAGGTAAGGACATCAAGTGAAGAACTGGATTAGCAAAGAAGACTTTTATGGATGTGAGGAGCATTTTTTGTGTAAAGGGAATTGGAATGGAAGTCAAGAAAAGACTATTGAAGTGCTACATGTGGTCATTACTAACATATGGTGTGAGTTTTGAGCGATAAGCAAAATTATGGAGAAGAGACTCAAAGCTGCAGAAATGTGGTTTTATAGAAAAATGCTTAGAATTTTGTGGGTACAGAGGGTGACAAATATGGAAGTGTTGAAGAAGATGAAAGTGAAGAGACAGTTGATGGATACTATTAAAGAGAGACAGTGGAGATTTGTTGGTCATTTTCTCAGAGAGAATGACGGAATGGAGCAGTACAGGGTAGAGACTGAGCTGGTGGGAAGGAGAGTGAGAGGAAGGCAGAGAATGAAGGTGTTCGACTGGATGAAGAAGAGAATGAACATGCAGAGCGAGAAAGACCTGGGTGATGTTGCGAGAGACAGAAATAAATGGAGGAGGAACAAGCCATGATTCGTCAATGGCATGAATATGCCATGACACAAGAGAGAGACAGAGAGAGAGAGACAGAGACACAGAGAGAGAGACACAGAGAGAGAGAGAGACAGAGAGAAAGACAGAGACAGAGAGACAGAGACAGAGACAGACAGACAGACAGGCAGAGACAGAGACAGAGAGAGACAGAGAGAGAGAGACATAATTGCTTTGTTCTTCAGCTTAATCTGTTCCTATTTTCACCTCAACAAAATATTGGCATTGGCTATTTAGTAGCCACATATTTCAATATTTTTATATACATTTCCTAGGCATGACTGTGTGGTTAAGATGTTCACTTCCCGATCACATGTTTCCAAGTTCAGGACTAGTATGTAGCAAATGTCTGAAGAAAATGTCTTCTACAGTAGTTCTGAGCCAACCAAAGTCTTGTGAATGAATTTAGTAGATGGAAACTGAAAGAAGCTCATCATATATGTGTGTATGTATGTGTGTGCTTGTGTCTTTTTGTTTTAACATCATGCAATAATTGTAAACAATTGTCACTGCTATTCCAGTTATGTCCATTGTTTCCAATCTTCTCTGTGAAAAAGTCTGACTATGGGGAAGAATTACTTTGCTTGGGAACATGTGAAGGTTGGTGAAAGGATGGGCATACAACCCATAGAAAAGCAGAATCGAAAAGTAGACATTAAAACAATGATGATGAGGAGGAGGAGGAGATGGAAGATGGCTACTGTCTGTTTATAAAACTCTATAATGTTATATATATGTTTCATTATTGAGTGTTGAGCCTCTCAGAGGCAATGGCTGAGGCCTTTGGCATTAT
>NC_142930.1:61222492-61309992 GCF_046866305.1 Octopus bimaculoides
TCTGACAAATCTTCACACATGAACGAAGAGTGAAACAGCTACTTGTCTTTTGCATATTGAAAGAGAGTTGTGCCTTTAAAATCATCTCATTAGAGTGGCATCAGAGCCTTAGCTAATGGTCACTACTACTGGTGACATGATCAGGTGCTCCTGGGTGTTGCAGAGGTGATATCAACAGTCATTATATCTGGTAAGAAACGCCATAGGAAGGAAGCCACTAATTCCCTTAAAGGTGGAGAACTGCCCAGTTCACTGAAATATTAATGACCATTTCTACTTTCCACATCTCCAGACTGGCAGCTGAGAGTGCATCGTACCAACAAAATGACACACTACCCAGCAGTGTTATCTTCTCAAATTCCACCAAACAGAATCTCATTTGTACTCTGAACTGATTATACATCCTTAAGGATTTGCATGACAAATTCCCTTTTAACATTAGCAGAGTATATAGACATAACGTAGGAGTGGCTGTGTGGTAAGTAGCTTGCATACCAACCACATGGTTCAGGGTTCAGTCCCACTGCGTGGCATCTTGGGCAAGTGTCTTCTACTATAGCCTCGGGCTGACCAAAGCCTTGTGAGTGGATTTGGTAGACGGAAACTGAAAGAAGCCCGTCGTATATATATATATATATAAACAAATAGTAAAAGAGTATATGCATATATACGTACAGGTATGTGGATACCGACATCCACCTGTATGTATAGGTGCATATCTGGGTACAGGACATTGCAAACAAAACAGAGACGAGAAAACACACAAGCCACATAGAGAACATTCTACTTCATCAGCTACCTCCGTTTTAACACCGGCGTTTTGAAGAGCTAGGCAGGACGCATCGTTAAAACAGCTCTTCCCATGGACCGCAAATTAAATTTGTATACACAAATTAAATCTTGCCATGGAGGAATGTCGTGGCGGACAAAAAACAAGACAGGAAAACAAACAGAAAAGGCTTTACAGCCAGACGAGAAAAATTGTTTGTGTATGAACGCTGTGAGACACAAACTTGAAAGTAGGGACAAAGTGGTTCGCGTGTTAGCTCGGCGACAGCCAAGGAAGAAAAGGATTATTGACCGGAAGCATGTGACCATGCAGGTGTAAGGGGAAGAGAGAGAGTGGCAGAGGGAGAAACAAAGGGAGGAAGTAGAAGAATAGGTGAGCAACGAGAGGAAAAGAGAAAGAGAGGAAGTACGAGGGGGGAAAAAGAGAGGGGTAAAGCGAGATACGTAGTAGTAAAGAGGAAGAACGAGGGGGGGAATGATAGAGGAAGAACGAGGGGGAGGAATGATAGAGGAAGAACGAGGGGGGGGGAATGATAGAGGAAGAGAAAGAGATAGAGTAGCGTCGGAAAATATGAAGTTACGAAAAACTACTTACAATTGGAGACGCTGCGTTCAATCATGTAAAAACAAATAGTAAAAGAGTATATGCATATATACGTACAGGTATGTGCATACCGACATCCACCTGTATGTATAGGTGCATATCTGGGTACAGGACATTGCAAACAAAACAGAGACGAGAAAACACACAAGCCACAAAGAGAACATTCTACTTCATCAGCTACCTCCGTTTTAACACCGGCGTTTCGAAGAGCTAGGCAGGACGCATCGTTAAAACAGCTCTTCCCATGGACTGCAAATTAAATTTGTATACACAAATTAAATCTTGCCATGGAGGAATGTCGTGGCGGGCAAAAAACAAGACAGGTAAACAAACAGAAAAGGCTTTACGGCCAGACGAGAAAAATTGTTTGTGTGTGTGTGTATGTGTTTGTGTGTCTGTATTTGTCCCCCCAACATCGCTTGACAACTGATGCTGGTGTGTTTACGTCCCTGTAACTTAGCAGTTCGGCAAAAGAGACCTATAAAATAAGTACTAGGCTTCCAAAGAATAAGTGCTGGAGTCGATTTGCTCGACTAAGGGCAGTGCTCTAGCATGGCCACAGTCAAATAGACTGAAACAAGTAAAAAAGTAAAAGAGTATAGCAAACTACTCTTGCTCCATAGCTTTAACCATTTGTTCACAGAATGTATCCAGCTTCCTTTTAAAATTTAAGTTTGTCTCAAACTGTCTTAGAGAACATATGGAAACACTAAACTTCTCAAAACTTTGAAGTTAGAAAACTCACTAAAAAGCTTAGATATTTTAAACCAACACTGTTTCCTAAGAGGTAATTCACAAACCATTCATTAAAGAATAGTAGAAGATACACTACTTTTGCTAATATTCCATAACTTCCATGAGGTTACACTCTTTGCAGGTTATACACCTAACTTAGTTCAAATTGAACAAATGTTATTCCTTAATATTTTAGTTGATAAAAGCAACACTCAGTAAACCACCATTTAAGCCTTTAACACAAGAAACAATCTCATAACTAATAAATTATAACTTTTCTTCCTATCCTCTATGAAACTAAATTAGAAAAAAAATAAGAATACTTTCCTCTCTTATTACATAGTTCAGCAATTAGAGTATAAACTTAATTAGTCCTTCAAAATTTATTAGGTTTCCTATTTTTCATATTGCACTCAAGCCTAGCATTTGTGATTTAACATACATTTAGAGGATTCCTCAACTAGTGGAAATAATTCGTTTATACCCTAAATTTTGTGTTTCACTTTTTCTTTCTTTCTCTTTTCCCTCTTTCTTCACTCATGTTTGTGTTTTTTTCCAGTTTTGAATTTGTATTTTAATGTAGTTTTGTATTACAGTAATGTCTCAATATACAAGTTAATTTGTTCCCAGAGACTGCTCGTGAAGTGAAAACTCATAAAGCAGAGCAATAATTTCCCATAGTAGCAATGTTATAAACTGTAATCTATTCCCAGAAAAATATTTTACCTATAAAATTTATAATACTTGTGCATAAATAGCAATAAAACAATAGTAAAATGTAAAGAATATTTTATGTAAAATAAAAAGAATGTCAAGATCATTTATAATAAAAAGATATTATTATAATCGTTTTCCAAATCACTTTCACTTGCACCACACTCATGCACACCATCACTTGCAGATGCAATCACCAATTTACAAGCACTCATAGACAGACTTGTAGATTTCTTTTTAAAAACACATGTAAAGCTCTATATTTAAGAGATGAGGAATTCTGTACATTATTTACATTCAAGGGATATTTGTCCTCATCTTGTTTGTTGTTAACACAACGTTTCGGGTGATATACACTCCAGCCTTCATCAAGTGTCTAAGGGAAATATCGAACCTGGGTTCTCATTCCTAAGGTATTTTTCGATGTTATTATAACATTGAAAAATACCTTAAGAATGAGAACTCAGGTTCGAAATTTCCCCAAGACACCTGAAGAAGACTGGAGGTTATATCAGCTGAAACATTGTGTTAACAAGAAACAAGATGAGGACAAATATCTGTCGAATGTAAATAAAGTGTAAAGTTGTTTGCTTAAAAGAAACACTTACGACCACAAAAAATAAAGTAATAAATAATAAATAAATAAATAATTTTGGGGGCATTAGGCAGCTGCGTGTACGATAACTATGGCAGCATCTGGCAATACAGGTCTCCCTCAGACCCAGGCACCCACTGCCTTCCACTGTCTCTCACTCAGTCTCTTTCAAGAATCAGTTGCATCTGAATGAAAATAGTGTTGAAAAATATAAATCCGACATACAAGAGTGACTTACGACCTGTCAGTCAGAACGGAACTCAGTTGTAAGTTGAGGAGAAGGTGTCTATATAAATCTTGGTCTGTATACCACAGGACCTTTTACAACATTGAGCATTAGTGATCTAACAAACTAGCTGAAATAATAATTTCCATTAATATTTCAATGTATTTATCTAATCAAATCTAATGTCATCAAAATTGTTATCCAAAATGATTAAACATAATACCAAAGTTTCCACACAGAAGTCTTGTAGTTAATAAAATGTATTATAAGGTTCTATTGTACAGAATGCTACATTATTCCTTGCAGACAAAAATACTACATGCAAATTCATATACACTCCCAAACACACACACACACACACACACACACACACACACACACACACACACACACACACACACACACACACACATTGTTATGTCTTTGTCACTTTAACCTTTTGGCATTCAGATTACTTTATCAAATGTTATGCTTATTTATTCACATTATTTAATCATACAGTATTTCATAGCTTTGAGATTTCAATGATGTGACATTTTATTTTTAGTACAACTTTAAAGAGTAGGTGTGAGAGGCCAGATCTGGTTAGTGTGAATAGAAAACAGGCAGAATATTTGAGTCAGATATGGTTGGTTTAAATGCCAAAGGGTTAACTTATATTTTCTTTTCTTCTTTCTCTGTGATCAACACTAGCATTTTCTTTCTAATTCAGTATTTAATAATCAAATCTAATTTTCTGTAATCTAACAATCATAATGGTAGAGATTTTGGCATTTTAATACTAAGACACAGATCTCTCACCAACTTATAAGTAAACAAAACACAAATATACCCCACCCAATCTTCCTTATCAATAGCTTTACATATATTCTTTTACTTGTTTCAGTCATTTGACTGTGGTCATGCTGGAGCACCACATTTAGTTGAACAAATCAACCCCAGGACTCATTCTTTGTAAGCCTAGTACTTATTCCATCAGTCTCTTTTGCCAAACTACTAACTGACGGGAATGTAAACATACCAACATCGGTTATCAAGCGATAGTGGGGGCGGGACAAACACTGACACAAATAAAAGACACACACACACACACACATATATATATATATATATATATATATATATATACATATCTGTATACAACGGGCTTCTTTCAGTTTCCATCTACCAAATCCACTCACAAGGCTTTGGTCGGCTCGAGGCTATAGTAGAAGACACTTGTCCAAGGTGCCATGCAATAGGACTGAACCCAAAACCATGTGGTTGGGAAGCAAGCTTCTTACCACACAGCCACTCTTGAGCCTTCATATAAATTCATTAAATACCTTCTTTTTACCAACTAGTTCTAGACCCAAATAAACAAATTTATATTTTTCCTTAAAAACATAATATGCATAATTTAATTGGTCTACTGACAACAATTTCACTATTAAATCGAAATATAATTTCTTTCTGAAGTCTATTCCTCACCAATTACATTTCTTCGTCTCTTCTTTTATTTGTTTCAGTCATTTTACTGCAGATATGCAGGGGTATCATCACCTTGAAGGATATTAATCAAGCGAATGAAGCTCAGTACTTATTTAGTCAGTCTCTTTCGCTGAACAGGGATGTGACCACACCATCACCAGTTGTCAAGCAGTGGTGGGGAACAGACAGACACACACACACACACACACACACACACACACACACTCAATCACATATGTATATATTTTGAGAATTACATCCTCTTAATACTCTGCAGCTCTATAACTTAGAGTGTGCTTCTCTTTCGGATTTATGATTTACTGACAATATATATATGTGCATGTGTGTGTATATATGTGTGTGTGTGTGTGTCTGTGTATGTAAGTACGTACATATATATGTATACAAATATACAGACACAACATACAGGCACATGTGTATTTAGGAGTATCTCCCTATTGCTTTAAGTTAGTTTTTCTCAATCAGTTAATCAACAATAAGCTCACCCTTCCCACCAAATTTTCCCATCTCTTTTTCCTAGTTACCTCACCCACCATAAAGCTTTTAGCAATATACACCAGTGGTTGCTCTCTTGCTTATCTCACTTTTATTAACAGAAGTTTAAATTTTACCAACATGAGCGTGAAGAAGCCACTGTATAATTATTTTGTAGTATATAAAAGAAAAATGTGTATTTAACTCTATGATTCAAATTGGTTATTATGTATATACTGGTAACAGATATGAGGGTTGGCTAGCAAGTTCATAGGTTGACCAAGATACTCTAATGCAGGGGTTTTCAAACTGTGCTCCGTGGACCACAGGGGATCCGCAAGGACAAGACAGGGGGTCCGTGGACAGCAAATACTTTTTATGGGCAATTTGATTTTATATATGTCTTTTAATCGAAATCTTTTAATTGGCAATAAACTTATTTGTTAAATACTGTTACATAAATAAATGTAAAAATATATGTTATTTTTAGCAAATATTTATGTATAAATTTCATAAGCGTTTATAAGGGGTTCCCTAAGGTAAAGCCTGAAATATAAAGAGGCCCACAAGTCAAAAAGTTTGAAAACCCCGGCTCTAATGGAATGTGACCGTATGAGAGTTATTTTCAACATACATTTGCACTCCAAACATTTCTTCAATTGACGTTACAGTGATTTGATCCCATTTGTGAAGAAGATTTAGACCTGTGATCAAAAGCAGTTATCAGCAGCAGATATGACATCATCATCTCTGTGATATCAATTCCTAGCAATATGGGGCCAAATCAAGATGATAGGGAGAGTGATCAACCAGTTCAAAGCTACAGTCATACACAGCAGCCATTGAAAACAAGGACTTGAGTGCTGGAGCATTGTCCTGATGAAACAAAAATCTTTACATTAGTTTCCCTAGGCATTTGGTCTTGATAGCTTTTTGTAACTGCCTTAGCAAGTTAGTATAGTACACTCCTTTGATAGTGTAGCCCTTTTGGAGATAATCAATAAACACAACACCTTTTGCATCCGCCAAAAAGCTGAGGCCATCACTTTCCCTGCAGATGAAACGACAATGTCCTTCTCTGGAACAAGTGAGAAGGGCTGGTTCCACTGCAAGTATTGTCTTTTTGTCTGTGGCTCAAAATGATAAATCTAACACTCATCATGGGCTAAGAAATATTCAAGGAAACCAGCTGGATGTGCTTCAAACAATGTCAGATTTTCTCATGATATGATCAGCCCGGTGCACTTTTGATCAGATGTCAGAAGACATAGCACCGACTGAGCAGAAACCTTCATCATGCCAAGTTCATTGTGCAGAATATTCTCAATTCTCTCACAGGAAATGCCAATAGCATTGGCTGGTTGATTTATAGTAAATAACCTGTCATCCATCAGAATATGGTGAACACAATCAATATGTTCCTCAGTGGAGGCAGTTGCAACACTTCCAGATATTTGGTCATCTTCAAGACTCTCCCTTCCGCTCTTAAATTCAGCTGCCCATATTTGCACTGTTGACAAAGATGGAGTGTCATCTCCTAATGTAGCAACTATGTCAGCATGAATGCCATTGGAGGCTAGATCATTCTTCTGCAAGTACTTGGTAACCTCATGATGCCAAATATTGTCCATTTTCAAGAGAATGATGGCTAGTTACTTTTGAAGTCTTCATTGAACAGTGAGATGTCAGTTTATCTGGAAAGAAACAATGCAGTTATTAAGTAGAGGTGAAATTAGAGCATGTAAGATTTCACAGCTCCAACACCACTCCTTCATATTCAGCCTATGAACTTTTCAGTCTACCCTCATAGAAATAGGTACACAGAATTCTTGTGTGCTGTAAGAGGAAACTAAAACAGCCAATGAGTTGTTGGTCTCACACACACACACACACACACACACACACACACACACACACACACACACACACACACACACACACACACACACACACATACACACACACACACACATGCATGCACGTACATGCACACACATGTGGGAATGAGATGGAGAGAAGGTCACAAAACACTATCGCAAATAAACCATCAAACTGATGGCACCATGGTAAAAAAGTAGATGTAGTCTAGATCCAGTAGTTATATATACATACATGTGTGTGTGTGTACACACACACACACACACACACACACATATATATATATATATATATATATATATATATATATGAATTTACCTTTTGAAGTTAAATATGTCACTAACGTATTATCTTGACTAGCCTAAAGCTCGTTTACACCCCATCACTACTCGATACTATATTTACTCCAATCAGGCAGTCTGCAAGTGCAATCAGTCACTGATATTGACTGTTCTGAAATAAAGCAATGGCTTTAGAATCTGCCTAGGGTTATCTCACTTCAGTATTTTCTACTGCAGAAGGCTAAAGAGCCTGAAATGCATCAGGGAGTATGTTAGGAGGAAACACTGTGCTGATGTGATATTTGTACACATATTACTATAAGAGAGAATTTTGTTCTCCATGGTAACTGCAGTGAATTTGCTTTTAGAAGTTAAGATATGCCACAAATGTATTTTAGCTAACTCAAGGTTTGTTTATTTCTTACCACTGTTTTGTCCTATTGTATATATACATATATATATACCTAGTCCTATTGTACACACACACACACACACACACACACACACACACACACACATATATATATATATATATATATATATATATGTATATCCACACACAATGGGCTTCTTTCAGTTTCCATCTACCAAATCAACCCTCAAGGTCTTGGTTGGCCAGCAACTATACTAGGAGTCACTTGTCCAAGATGCCACACAGCGTAACTGAAACCAGAACCATGTGGTTGGGAAGCAAACCTTTTTATCATACAGTTATGCATACACACACACACACACACGCACGCACACACACACACACACACACACACACACACACACACACACACACACACACACACACACACACACACACACACACACATATATATACTAGCAGAAATACCCGGCATTGCCCGGGTTAAAGAGAATAATGAAATCTAAAAACGCCGTCTAGACTATGCAACCCTCAACTGTTAGTAGCTACGATACCATATTTCTACATTAATAACTCTCTAATCCATGCCAGCATGGAACATAGACATTAAGTGGAATGCCAGTCTCTCATCTGGGAAGGCCTTGAAATCAATGTTACCAACTGGGGACTATGTGTGTCGCAGTGATAATAAAAAGACTCAAAGGAGGTCTGCAACGAAATAATTTTACTCAACACTTTGCAAGTGAATCAGTGGAGGCAAAGATGCGTCTCATTTACTTGACAATTTATGCACCACATTGCAGAAATCACAATGTAAGTATATCTGAAAGGGTAGTCTTACACTGTTGTACCATTGAATTACAAATAATGCTCATCTGTTATGTTCGGGTTAAAATTTCATCAACATCAAAAATATATGAATTTTCATGGGAGTTATAGCCGTTATGCATAGAATATAATTTCCAAATTTCATAAAGATCCATTCAGTACTTTTGACGTAGTTTTGGATAAGAAAACAAATGACTAATGTGTGTGTTTGTGTGCATGTGTATGTGTGTGATGGGTGTATATATGTATATATATGTATATATGTGTACATATTACATGTACATCTATATATATCTACATCTACACATATGTATACATATACATGTATGCATATAGATCTATATCTATATATATATGTATACATATACGTGTACATATACATCTATATGTATACATATACATCTCTCTCTCTCTCTCTCTTTCTCTCTCTCTCTGAAAATATCTGTCATTACAGTATCGAAATGTGATTGTTTCAGTTAGTGGAATAGTTTCATTTTTAAAGTGAAAGTATTTGACATGAGTGTTTTTGTTTCACTTTTGACATGTAATACTTAAATAGTGGAGGAGATATTATGTTGCCGTGGGCTCGAACTCTGCAAGAAGTTTAAAATTTTTTTTGACTAAAACACAACTGGAACCCTAAGTAAGGCATCTGTAAAATTTGAATGAAATTGGTTGCGTAGTTCTCGAGCTTTAGGGATTCACACACACACACAGACAGACAGACAGACACACATTCTCATTTTTGTATATATATATATATATATGGGAAAAGACAGATAGATAGATAGATAGATAGATAAATATAGACATATAGACATACATTTACACATACACACACGCAACATATACATATATATGCATACATATTTATGAATGAGATAGAGGGAGACACATACAATAAAATTCTATCTGTTCATACATATCACTATTTATGTTAGCCTTCTACAAACACTACCATACATAAATTTATAATAATTATATAGACATATATATCAAAGTATTTATCTATCTAGCTTTCCCACCCCCTTTTTTTCTTTCCCACTCTTTCTTCTTTCTCTCTGTGTCACCCTGCTTCTCTCCCAACACCCACCCACCTCTTTCTCTGTCTCCTTTCTCTTTTCTATTAGTCGTGTGTGTGTGTGTAACATAGACATAGATAGATATCTATTTTTCACATATATTTAAGGTCAGATGCTATACATAATTTGAATATTCCAATTCTCAGATGTAGGGTGGGAATAAATCTTATTTCAAAGCTATATCAGCTTAGTAATGCTATTCTACCATTTTTTTTTCTCTCTCAACTGACCCACTTTCTTCAACCCTGTTAGTTTACCAAAATGGACAGGTCTTGCTTTTTTACCGAAATTCTCAAAGAAGCTGTTTTGCCGTTGTTACACAGAAACTTGAATCATGTTCTTGCACATTGATGTTCTCATACACACCGTGCAGATGACTTTCAAACAGCATATATTTATGTATATTCACTTTAAGAAGATCAGATAATACATACACGTGTATTTCATCCTCATCACCACCATCATCATCATCATCGTTGTCACTGTCGTCTTCATCGTCATCATTGTCATCATTGTGCATCCACTTTTGATGCTGGCACAGGTTGGATGTGCAGTCATGGTCCAAGTCATTTCATATTCAGAACTTACTGTAACACTTGAAATATATACATACATACATGTATATATATATATATATATATATATATATATATATATATATATATATATATATATATATATATACATATATATATATATATATACATATATATATATATATATATATATATATACACACAAACACATACACACACATATATACATACATACATATATATCTATATATATATAATAACTATAATTATATATTATTTATATGATAATATATGCCCCATTTAGAGTGACTAAACCTAAATAACTGACTGAAAAAAGATGAGTCAAACCACTGGGAATTGAACACGACATCAATGCTTACATGACTCCATACACACTCAATTCAGCGACATAGCCCACCCATCAATTTCAGCCCATTTTAATGTATAGATAATTTTAGTCGAGTATATATATTTATAAATTTGTAAACAAACCCAAAGGCTTTAAATATATATTGTGTACTTTTCCATGATGATAAGATCAACAAAAAATTATTCCATCTTGTGAGAGATTAATATTATTTAATAAACGCAATATATGTATTTTTTTATGAGCAACTATTAGCTTCATGCTATGAAAAGATCTCAGACAGCATTTTTTAACATGTATGGTGTCTTCATGCAATCATCAGGCAGTGCTGACTTGGTATAACAAGCTAAAAACAAGAAGATGATAGGATGAGATTAAAAAATGAGAAAAGGCAAGAAAGAAGAAGATGTAGGAGGTGGAAGGTTGAAAAGCCAGCAAACAAGAAAGAAAACAGCAAAAGAAAGAGGGAGAGATTTTTATACCATGTGGTCACAGCCTGAGGATTGTGTGAAGACACCAGGTGCATTAAAATTTGCTGTCTGAGCTGTTTTTATCACATGAAACTAATTATAGCTTATAAAAAAATATATATACTGTGTTTTATATATATATATAGGTACAGGCGTGGCTGTGTGGTAAGAAGCTTGCTTCCCAACCACATGGTTTCAGGTTCAGTCCCACCTGTGTGGCACCTTGGGCAAGTGTCTTCTACTACAATCTTGGGCTGACCTAAGCTTTGTGAGTGGATGTGGTAGATGGAAACTGAAAGAAGCCTGTCATATATACATATATACATATATACATACATATATATATATATATATATGTATATATTTATGTGTGTGTGTGTTTGTTCTCCCACCATCACTTGACAACAGATTCTTGTGTGTTTATGTCTCTATAACTTAACAGTTCAGCAAAAGAGACTGATAGAGTAAGTACTAGGTTTACAAGGAATAATTCCTGAGGTCAATTTCATTGACTAAAACCCTTTTAGGTGGTGCTTCAGCATGAATGCAGTTAAATTATTGAAACAAACAAAAGAATAAAAGAATATGTGTGTGTGTGTGCATACATATATATGTGTGTGTATCTATGTATGTATGTACACACATATATATGCATGTCTGTCTACACACATAGATACATATGTATATTTTTAGACACATTATGTGTGTGTGTATGTCTCTCTCTCTATATATATAGAGAGATATATATAAATACAGATATATATATATATACATATATATATATATATATATATATATATATATATATATATATATATATAAATAAGCAACACGGATTTCAAAGGTGATTGCAGTACGCACGTTTCATGCTACTTCAATTTATTTGAGTAATGCGAGCATTACCTTAAATGCAATATGAAGAGCAATCTTCAGCTGCACGAAAAAGCAGAAAAATTACTGTAGAAAAGACATATTATAAACGCGGCAACATTTCAAATCCAAGTGGGAGAGAGAATACATAAAAATCCAAATGTGAGGAAGAATACATAAGTCCATCTTGACATAGCTGAGTCTATCAGGCTAGTAATTGATTCTAAACAAAAGTTTTAACTGTCTCAGATTTTATTGTTTCTTATCTAGTGGTGATAGCAAAGGGACAATTACTTCTAAAGAGAGGGAAGGTGTAAGCAGTATGCATGGACAAGGCTATAAAATGTATTAGAATCTAAAATTTGGGAGTTAAAAGATAATGGTATTAATTTTAGCCTTAAATGGGAAATTATAAGAAAAGCTCAACCTTATAGAAATAATAGATATGGATGTGAATTGTGTTCTATGGAAATATATGAAATTTTTAAACTTAAGAACAATCCTAATCTAATCAATAATAGATTAGACCTTAGGGTATCATGTGTGCATTGCTCTACTCGCACTTTTAAATTTGTAAAAAAATAGGGCTTTTATTTAAGTAACTAAAGTTATCAAAATATAGTACTTTACTTCTATAATGGTCATCTAGGACTATCAATTAGCACATATTTATATTGGTAATGGAACCTTTATAACATATATTCCTGATCTCTCACCTTAACATCTAATCTACTTAAATCAATCATCAGATTCCTGTATTGATTACCCTCGTTATTTCCTAACATCCTTTCTTTTTCAGTCCCTTAAACCTTAGTAAGCACATTATTATAAACTAATATAAATCCGATAATAATTTTTATTTTTTATTCACATTATATAAATAAAGCTTACCTATGTGTCTCCTAAATAGTATCATTATCTTATCTTCAGCTAAAAATTTTTTTAAGATAATTCAAAATAGTTTTTCATGATCACTATATACATAATATCCTTAAATTTTACACCCTATCCAGAGCCCCTGAATTCAATATTGACATTATTTCATGATTTTTGTGGAAAATAATTACATCTCATTTTATTTATTTAACATACCTCTTATTGTGAAAACATTGGTTAGAGTATTGTTGTTATCTGTACCACTATACTGTTACTCCATTCAGACTAAAAGTAAAAAACCTATTTGACCCATATACCTAGGGCTGTAATTCCTCAACATTAATTCCTCAACACTTTGATAGTAGTAAAATGATCTGATACTACTATGACCAGTGAAACCTTTAGATTCTAATACATTTTATAGCCTTGTCCATGCATACTGCTTATACCTTCCCTCTCTTTAGAAGTAATTGCCCCTTTGCTATCACCACTAGATAAGAAACAATAAAATCTGAGACAGTTAAAACTTTTGTCTAGAATCAATTACTAGCCTGATAGACTCAGCTATGTCAAGATGGACTTATGTATTCTTCCTCACATTTGGATTTTTATGTATTCTCTCTCCCACTTGGATTTGAAATGTTGCCACATTTATAATATGTCTTTTCTACAGTAATTTTTCTGCTTTTTCGTGCAGCTGAAAATTGCTCTTCATATTGCATTTAAGGTAATGCTCGCATTACTCAAATAAATTGAAGTAGCATGAAACGTGCGAACTGCAATCACCTTTGAAATCCGTGTTGCTTATTTTTTTATTTTAACCACCTATCCTTTTGGGATGCGATACTCGGGTGCCTACGCATAAGTACCATATTCAACCTTGAATCTATATATATATATATCATCATCATCATCATCATCATCATCATCATCAATGATGATGATGATGATATATATATATATATATATATATATATATATAGATTCAAGGTTGAATATGGTACTTATGCGTAGGCACCCGAATAACGCATCCCAAAAGGATAGGTAATTAAAATCAAAAAATAAGCAACACGGATTTCAAAGGTGATTGCAGTATGCATGTTTCATGCTACTTCAATTTATTTGAGTAATGCGAGCATTACCTTAAATGCAATATGAAGAGCAATTTTCAGCTGCACAAAAAAGCAGAAAAATTACTGTAGAAAAGACATATTATAAATATATATATATATATATATATATATATATATATATATATATATATATAATCATAAATGTATAGGGATTGACAGTAACCTGCTTCTCCAACATACTGAGAATTCAGAAATAGCAGTCAAAGAGCTACTGATTTCAAAACTACAAATTATTACTCCAGATTGATAGCGATATTTTTGATACACACAGAATAAAAAACAATAGAGAAGAGTAGAAAAACACTTGCCTTTAGTTAATTTAGTACAATTGTTTCACAGTTAAGAGTACATAATACTCTATTCTGATCTTCAGCTAAATATTCTAATTGAATTACTAATTGATGATTTCCCTGCCCTGCATATCTATATATATATATATATATATATACAGATAGATAGATAGATAGATAGATAGATAGATAGATAGATATAAATACACACACACAGAGGCACCCCACCACCACCATCACCATCACCATCACCACACATGATAGTTTCTGTCTGCTAAATTTTATTCAGAAAACATTGGTCAGCCAATGAAGAGACATGCTGAAAATGCCATGCACTGTGGTGGTGAAGTGAATGCTTCTGGATAACTATACTTGAATATTCAACCTCACATATTTACTATAAAAAACTGACATGTTTATCCATTTATATTTTTGCATTTGTCTTTTGTTTTACTCTTTTACATCCAATTTTCCATACTTGTATGGGTGATATGGCTTTCACCACAGTAATTGCCTTTTTATCTGGATACTTTATAAGGCTAATCACTCAGCTACAAAATAGGAGTATATCCTTTTTTCTCAGGAGTCAGGCAACTGGAATAAACCTTGTTTTGGGATAAAGCACAAAGACTGTAATAAGATATGAACTTTTGATCATATAATATGCCATTATTCCAACAGATTCCCTCTTATGGTAATTGTACCTCATTTTTGAATATGATAAACATTTTTTTAATATACAAAATTACCCAAATATTAATTTTCTTTTTCCTTTTTGCATCGAAAAACTGAGAGTCTACCACTATGTTTAGTGAGGCATTATAATCAAGTATACATGCTAACACTGGAGTTCAGCTTTACATAAATTATTTTTTATTTATTTTATTCATTATCCAATTCAACAAGGGCACTGTGGTTGATTGGATGAGGTTCTGCTGCTGCTTCTAGTCGTAACATTATACTGATTACCCCAGTATGGTTAATTGAGAAAATCTGCTTCTACAAATTCACTGATGGATAGCTAGCAATAATTATATTCCATCCACCAATTCGTAGATAAATATATAAATTTGCAAACGCCATTCTGCCAACATTAGCATAATTAAAGAGGTTAGATGATGATTAAGTTAGGTATTTAACTAATCCTCCACCTCCTCCTCTTCCTCCTCCTCCTCCTCCTCCTCCTCATCATCATCATCATCATCATCCCCGTATCATCATCATCATCGTCACCATCATTATCATTATCATCACCATATCATTACCATCATCATTATCAGCTTTCGATGCTGAAATGGTTTCGATGCTGAAATGAGGGGGGGGGGGGGAATATGCTGTATGATTATGTTATCTTGAGTTCTCTGCAGAAATTCACTTTGAGGCATGCATTCAATTCTCTTCATAGTCACACTATTTTCTCACAGACGATGACATACACATGCTCAATCTTGGTATTATCAACTACATTAATCTCATAAGTCTGGAAAAAGTTTGAACAAGTCATGGCCTCTGTGTTTTTATTCTAACTCATTGAAAATAGAAAAAGATATATATATATATATATATATATATATATATATATATATATATATAAAGTGAATCAGGCACTTAAATATGATGGAAACAGCTGCAGTGAATTGACACTTTATCTATCTGGTGTTATTTATGTATGTATGTATATATATATATATATATATATATATATATAATACAAAGAATATATATGCATGTATACACACATATATGTACATACTTACATCTACATGTGTATATACATGCATATCAGGGTACAGGACGTTAGAACAATAAACTACAGACAACGGAACGAACACATAGGAAAACGGAAAGCCCCTTGGAATATCCCTTCATCAGCTGTCTCTATTCTATCTAGACGTTTCGAAGACCAGACAGGACGTACTCTAGAATAGTCTCTTCCTGAGTAGTGGATCAACCAACTACACAGAGGATTCCAAGGTGGCAAACACAAAACAAGATAGGAAAAAATGGACAGTGAAAACAACAGTCAAAAGCCGTACGGCCAAACGCAAATCTGAGGTAGAACGCTAGTAGTTCGTCTCGCCTTCACAGCGGCTGGAGTGAAAAGAAAGCTGACCACAGGTCACACGAGAGCAGAGAGGATGGTGGAGGGAGGAAATGGAACAAGGAGGAAGGGACAGAAGCAGTGAAGTAGAGGCCAGGACAGAAGGGTAGATAGGAAGATAGAGGAAGACAGATAGATAAATAGATAGAGAGGATGGTGGAGGGAGGAAGTGGAACAAGGAGGAAGGGACAGAAGGGTATAGCAGTGAAGTAGAGGCCAGGACAGAGGTATAGATAGAAAGATGGAGGAAGACAGATAGATAAATAGATAGAAAGATAGATAGATAGATAGATAGATAGATAGACAGATAGACAGATAGATAGATAGATAGAAAGATAGTCACGTCAGAATAATAGTAGACTTACTTGTAAAATAGGACGTGTGCGTTCAATAATGTAATAATACAAAGAATATATATACATGTATACACACATATATGTACATACTTACATCTACATGTGTATATACATGCATATCAGGGTACAGGACGTTAGAACAATAAACTACAGACAACGGAACGAACACATAGGAAAACGGAAAGCCCCTTGGAATATCCCTTCATCAGCTGTCTCTATTCTATCTAGACGTTTCGAAGACCAGACAGGACGTACTCTAGAATAGTCTCTTATATATATATATATATATATATATATATATATATATATAAAGTTCAAATTTATAGAAAAACAAAGATGAAGACAGGTGTAGGAACAACAAGCAAGTGTATTGCTTTTGCACTTGGGAAAAAGGGAAAAGTCTTTTACATTTCAAGCTCTTCTATAGAAAGGAATAAGAGGAAGTAAATAGAGCAAGAATAAAAAAAGACATGTTGAGTTCAGTGGTCCAACATGGCGAATCTATAAATATATAATTGTTATGAATATATATAATTGATAATGAACTTCTTTATTAAAAGTTTTCTACAGCATATATAACACTGATCTACATTGGTATTCAGTTACAGGTAACAGCATTACTTTTTAAATCCAATGGAATTCTAGTCTTATAATCACCTCTACTGGTATTACTGTTGAAGCATGGTTTTAAAATGTTTATTCAGATTTCAATGATATATATATATATATATATATATATATATATATATATATATATACTACATATGTGGGAAATTCTGTCTGTGGGTGTGTTTGTGGAGTTGTTAGTTAACTCCTCCTTCATCGTTCTATCAATTTTGATGTAACTTGACACATGAGTTGAACTCATATCTGGAAACTTCATGGCATACTCAGATTGTTGAATAAATCGATAATAGGGCCCCTGGAAGGGATCCATATATATATATATATATATCTAATATATTTCATTTTAACAACCAAGGGAAATAACCCATTCATTTTTTTAAATCATTTGGTATAAATCAAATTGAGTATGCTTATTTCTTAGTATTTGAACTGGTAAAGTTATTTTCACAATTTATCCGGTACAACCCGTAAACAAGTAAATAGTATTTTCCTAAACAATAGATCCATTTATTTTGGTTAGTAACTTATTCACGAATATAGCAACACTAGCGCCGCTGAAGGTAATATTCTCTGGGAATGCACAAAAGCCCTTTTCAGAGTTATTTACTTTGAATTGTTACTATCTTATATCTGATTAGCCTGTTATTACGTAACGTACTTTGCGATTTTAGTATACATACCTTATTAGTATTTCCTCCTAAGTTCTATATACTCTGAGAATGCATTAAAGCCCTTTTTGGGACAACTTTATTTGAATTCTTACTCTCGGGTAACTAATTTCATGCTATTACATAACTGACTTCACAATTTGGGTATTCATAACTTATTGGGAATTCCTAAAATCAAGATCTTGTGTAAGACAGTTCAGTATTCTCTGTAAATGCACAAAAACCATTTTAAGGGCTACATGCATTGTATTGTTATTGAATTAGAAAAACAACTATGAGAATAGAACCAAGAGATAAGCCCTGCTTTCCCGGGAATTACCGGGTATGCCAGCTAGTATATATATATATATATATATATATATATATATATATATATATATATATATATATATATATATGCATAAATGTATATATTCATATCTATATGGACAAAAGTGTATTCCTACACAGGAATATATATGTATATGTTTCTATATCTATCTATCTATTCTATTTATCTCACTCTCTCTCTCTTTCTCTCTCTCTCTCTCTCTCTCTATATATATATATATATATATATATATATATATATATATATATATATATATATATATATAAATATATACATATAAATTTGACATGGGTGATTCTTTCTTGTCTTGGGATTCACAGTGAAACAGCTGGGTGGAATTGTGCAAAAATCTATACCTATATGTAGAATGATCTGGTGGTGATGCTGGGCTTTGTATTTTTTCAAAGCCCCCATGGTTACCAAGATAATCTGCTATAATCATAATCTTGTGTTTATGAATGAGAAAGGAAGGGGTGATACATGAATAAGGAAGGATAGGGTGATGTCATACTTGATAGTGCGATGATGAAAATTGTATGCGGAAAAAATAAATCAAACAGCATTTCAACTCTGTGTGAATATATGTGTCTGTATGTAAAAGGGGGTTTGTGAATGTGTGGGTGTGTGTTTGCGTGTGTGCATGTGCAAGCGCAATGGAAGTGGAATGGTTGGGGTATGTTAATGTGTGTGTGTGCATGTATGTATTTATTTGTGTGTGTGCATGTGCACACATAATGGAAGTGTGATGGTTAACATTCAACACAGAAAAGAATAATCAAACAGCGTTTCAACTCTGTGTATTTGGTATGTTTCACTTGAGTACAACCTGTTCTCTATAAAAGTACATGTCTGTTTTTTGTTGATATAAAGTAATTTCTTTGATATTTCTCGACCAAACTTTACTTAGCATCATTATTATTAAATTTATGCATTTCTAATCAATTTGGAGATATTTGCTATCGATTTGCAGATTTTTTACAATGCATTTGGTGATTATTTGCTTTATTTCTTGGGCAAAATTTACATCTTACAATAAATGAATAAAATTATTATTTCATTCAAAAATTGATGAGCTTTGTTTTTAGTTATGATTTGAAATGGCAATATTTTTTCTAACTGTATTTGCATTAAAGAACATACTTTTCTTTATACTTACTTTTATAATGTACCTAAATAAAAACCAACGTTATAGATCAGCGTTTCTCAACCTTTTTCATGATTTGGCTCCCCTTGGACATTGAAAAATTTATTTTGGATCCCCTGTGTTGATGAAAAATTTAATTCAGCTCCCGATAGACCAGCCAGACATGAAAAATCTGACTTGACCTTTGAAAATTTTAAAGACTTTTGACCTATTTTTTATTTCATTTAATTTTTTGTTTTATTTTTGTTTGTTTCTGTTGTTTTGCATCTTTGTTCGTTTAGTATTTGGATTTATTTTTTGATTTGGTTGAGTTTTGGTTGTTTTTTTTTTTTAGTCAGTTATTTTTAGCATTTTGACAGAAAAAAGGTCATTCTAAAATTGTTTTTTAACGTAAGCATGTCCAAACAAGTCAAATGCTTACAAAGAGAAGGTTTTACAGCCACGTCATCCAAACTGACTGGGTGAAACCGGGCTTAGCTGCTAGTATATATATATATATATATATATATATATATATATATATATATATATATATATATATATCATCATCATCATCATCATCATTTAACGTCCACTTTCCATGCTAGCATGGGTTGGACGATTTGACTGGGGTCTGGCAAACCAGATGGCTACACCAGACTCCAATCGGATCTGGCAGAGTTTCTACAGCTGGATGCCCTTCCTAACACCAACCACTCCGAGAGTGTTGTGGGTGCTTTTTATGTTCCACCAGCATGAGGGCCAGTCTGGCAGTACTGGCAATGGGGTTATATGCCCGAACCACTAGGCCTCTTCAGAGATTCACAAAGGGTTACATACAAATGTAGAGCAAGAGGTAAAAACAGAGGTGTGGTATAGACCAGAAGAAAAACAACAGCAAAAATAAGATAGAAATAAAAATAAAAAATAGAATTAAAATCAAAATAAAAATAAAAATAAGGGTACAGCAGGAAAAAATAATAATAATAATAAAGAATACATAAATGAAAAATGAAAAATACTATTATTATTATTATTATTATTTTCCTGCTGTACCCTTATTTTGATTTTGATTTTGATTTTAATTCTATTTTTTATTTTTATTTCTATCTTATTTTTGCTGTTGTTTTTCTTCTGGTCTCTACCACACCTCTGTTTTTACCTCTTGCTCTACATTTGTATGTAACCCTTTGTGAATCTCTGAAGAGGCCTAGCGGTTCGGGCATATAACCCCATTTCAAAATGTCATCCGATAATCACTCCGGAAAGGAATATTCGGATAGAATGGAGCTTGCTAAAACTAGGCCGAAACAGCTGTAAGAGATTAAACTTCTGTTCATCCTCTAATTCCTTATGTACTTTGTACTTCTATATGTAAACCAGGTTGGCAAAATAACATAGCCTGCCATAGACACCTGTGCTTTGGTTCTTTCTTTCTTTTTCTTTCTTTTTTTGTCACTTTTGCTATGAATTAAATTAATGAATTCAACGGGATACACCATCTGCAAGTAGTTGGGTTCAGCATATTATCCTCCATTTTCTAATTGTTATACAAATTTTGGGTATAACCTCCACTTTTATCCGCTCCCATTGATTGCCACTAGTATAGCACTAGTGTAGCAATAATTGGGTACCCTCCCAGCAGTATACCGGATAGATACTATCCCTTAGTGGGTTGTACCCCCAACCCCTAACTCTCTCACATTATATATATATATGTGTGTGTGTGTGTGTGTGTGTGTGTGTGTGTGCGTGTATAAGTCAGTAAATGGTGGGGTTGTGTTAGCCGCATGTGGAGAAATAATAGGAAAATAAAAAATAATAATAAGGCAGAATGCTAAACTGAAAGCGTATTTTAATATAGATGTGTATAAGGAGGATTTCAAAAGGATTTCTAACTGGCTTTCATTGCCTGGCAAATTTTCAAGAAGAGGGAGAATGAAAATGTTTTTTGCAAAAAAATAAAAAATTATATATATATATATATATGCATCTAAACACCCACCAACAAACACACACACATACATATTATATATTCATGCTTTGAGTTCTGTTTTTACTGTTTGTTTTACCAAACATACATAAAATATATGAAATTTCTCATATGAAATAGGTTATTTTGTTGTACTATCTAAGGAGGAAGATAGATCTAATGTGTTAGCTGTTTGGACTAATTAGCTATAAACATTTCTCTGAATCTACTATAAGTAAATTCCTAAAATTTATGATTTTTTTAGTTTTGATTCCTGATTCCCTTGGAATTTTACTGACATGCAAGCTGACAAGGAAGTAATTAATCTCTGAACTGCTTAAAATTGAACGAATATATAATAATGAGCTTCTTTTGTTTTATTTATTTGATATTGCTCTTTGTGAACAAAAGCAACTGTTTGATTGTTAGTTACAGGTTTCCAGAAAGTCATTCACTGGACCAATCATTGGTTCACTGCAGTTCTAATGGACGGAATAACAAACAACAGAGTACATGCTATTTGGTGCAGATCAAATGTTGCATAGAAAGTTGCTCAAAGAGAGTCAGTAGCTGGGTTTTCTCAATGATTCTCAAAATGTCCACCAAAAAATATATATGCACACACAGAAAGTGCATGTACACACACACAGAAAGTGCATGTACACACACAGAGAAAGAGCATGTACACATATACATACTCACATACACATGCAAATATATATACATGCACACATACACACACATACACTGCTCTCATAATATTTATTCTGATTTTTCAGTTTGTCATGATTTGGGTGAGCCTAATTTTGAGGCTGTATTTTATGACTGGATGCTTTTCCTGGCTCATTCCCTTTCCATCAGCTTTTATTACATGTCTGGATATAGTACATATATTCTAAAACAGGAATATATATAGATGTATTCCAGTTTTAGAATTAGATAACACAAGGTGCTTCATAAAGTTCCCAGATTGCAGATACTGCAATTGTTGTGTTTAACAGAGTTGTGTGTTTATCTGTGCGACTGGCAATCATTTGTAGCTAGCTTACTGAGTAGGCCAACATATATGCTCCATTCTATTTATATGCATTCAATAATTATTTGAAGTTTTAAGATAGCAAGCTGGTAGAATCTTTAGAGCACTGGGCAAAATGCTTAGTGGCATTTTGTCCATCTTTACATTCAGAGTCCAAATTCAACTGAGGTCGACTTTGCCTTTCATCTTTATGGTGTTGATAAAATAAGTACCAGTTAAATACTGATGTAATCCACTTAATCCATAGCATGACCACAGAAAATTTTGAAAGATTTTGAAATGTTTATCGGTGTTTTGGTGAACATTCATAAGGCTTAACAGGGGTTTTGAATGATGTGGGCATTCTGAGGCTGGCTGAGTGTCATTTCAAGTGGATGAGTATTCAATGTGACCTGCAGTGGAATTGAGTCCAAAATGACATAGCTGTGAAGCAAACCTCTTAACAACACAGCCATGCCCATATCAAGACACGACTATTTTTATAGAGATATTAATCCAATTCTTTACCTAGTAATATGAGAAAATAGATGTGAAATTGATTGAACATTTAGTGGGTTAATAATCCTTTCTACTATAGATTCTAGGCCTGAAATTGTGAGGAAGGAGTTAAGTCGATTGCAACGACCCAAGAGCACAACTGGTGCTTATTTGATTGACCACAGAAGGATGAAAGGTAGAATTAGAACTCAGAATGTAAGGATGAATGAAATATCATTAAACATTTTGCCCAGCATGCTAACAATTCTGCCTGCTCACCGCCTCTTTGTGTGTTAATAAGGATTTCAAATTTTAGTCTCATTATTCTGTTTTTACCACCACCACCACCAACACCATCATCTTTTTTTCTATTATATTTGGAAACTTTTTAAAATGTCTGAAAATGTTTTGTCTGACAAGAATTCCAAGACTCTAATAAATCATTTCTTTGGTGAGTTCAGCAGCCTTTGACAAAACATCTTGCTAATTACATTTTCTTCTTGCCAACACTAAAGCACCATACTGTATTCTAGCTAGCATCTTGTCATATCTAGGTCAAAAGAAAAAGAGAGAAAACACAGTCAATATGAATATATATATATATATATATATATATATATATATATATATATATATATATAACAAATAGCCAACCATAGAACTGATTATTAACACTGCAAAGCATATGAGAAAGTCCATGTAGCATTCCTGAGTTAGTTATGTTGATGTTATTGGTGTTGCTTAGAACTGATTGATAGCCTTGTTAGAGCAAATTATCCTCAAAAGCTTTTCAGCAATGCCTACCTTTTACTTGTTTGTCATTGAACTGCGGCCATGCTAGGACCCAGTCTTGAAAGGTTTTAACTGAACAAATTGTCCCTAGTAATTTTTTTTTTTTAAGACTAGTACTCATTCTATTGATCTTTTTGCTGCACTGCTATGTTACAGTGATGTAAACAAACCAACACCAGCATTTAAGCAATGGTGGGAGACAAAGACAAACACAAGGACATACACACGTATGTGTGTGTGTGTGTGTGTATGTGTGTGTGTGTGTGTGTGTGTGTGTGTGTATGGTATGTCATGGACATATCATACACATTGTCATTAGACAATGTATGAGGGTTCAGCAATTTCTTGCTGAACAATCAGACAGATGATTTGTTTATAGTGATCAAATGCTTGTGTTCACATAAACTCACTCCCTCCATCAAATCAACATTACTTGTACAGGTGCACCATGTGCCACATGTCAGATGACAAAATGATTGCAGAGCAATGTGAAATGAAGTGCTTTGCTCAAGAACACAGCACAATGCCTGATCTGGAAATCAAAACCATGATTTCATAATTATGAGTGCAACACCCTAACCCCTGAGTCATGTGCCTGACATATATATATATATATATATATATATATATATATGTATATATATATATATATATATATATATATATATATATATATGTATATGTATATATATATATATATATATATATATATATATATATATATATATATATGTATGTATATATATATATATGTATATATATATATATATATATACAGATATATATATATATATATATATATATATATATATATATATATATATATATATATACACACACCACATGGTTCTTCCAGTTTCCATCAACCGAATCTACTCACAAGAATTTGGTTGGCCTAGAGTTATAGCAGAAGACACATGCCCAAGATGTCACACAATGGCACTGAAACTGAAACTATCTGATTGAAAAGCAAACTTCTCACCACAGAGACACACGTGCACCTAATCAGGATTCTGTTATCCTAAGAGTCCTAAATAGAGCGTCATTTGAGGTATACTTGGTTACTATTTCTAAAATATTAAACAATTAAAGGAATTTTCCTCACTGGCTCATCGGCTAGACGTATACAATTGATTTAAGATCTTCCTGTAGATACAACAAAGTATCTGCAACAGATGTTATAACTCATAAAATGTAAACTGCTGATTATTTTAACTGTTCTAGGAATATAGGATAATTAGTTGTAATGTGTCCATCCATATTCTCCTCCAGACAGATAAATGAACCAAAAGGAAAGCCTCTACTTGGTCACTCAATCTTCTTGATATAGCAGCTAAATCTCCCTCAAATGATATGCTACTATCTTAGAAGATAGAAAAATAAACACTGGATAATGTAGTCATAGATATACTATGTATGGCAAAAGAAAACAGGATGATAATGGCTAGAACATCTATGAACATAGGACTACTGGATCAAGATTTGATTTGGAGCAAACCACTATCTCCATCATCAACAACAACAAATCCAGAATGATAAATGTCCCAGCTGGTCCTATGTTACTTCAACATAAATATGCCTGATCTGAATAGATTTAGATTTCAGAAAGTCAGAGCACTTAGTTTAAAAGTAACCTTGATCAGACACTCAACAAGACGGGTTATTATCACCAAAACAAGCTGTGTTTTTTCCACAATGAATAGATTACACATGCATGTATCAGAACTGTTAAGCTTAGAAAATAAAAGATTAAAGACAGTCTGGAAATGTGTTTAGTACATTCAGTATCTAATCTCTATATCCACTTCAAGTTCCTCTCGCAAATGAACTTCTAAACAGATATTTATCAGAAGAGGGAGGTAAAAAAAAAAATGCAGCTTCTTATTCTGTTAGCAAGATGTATATCCACACGGATGTGTGTATATGTACATATTTTGTCTAACTGTATGCTTGTGAGATAATGTGAGTGTATACATGAGAAAATAAACAAAATTTGTGCAGATGTACATATCTAGTCAGAGACAAGCAATAGATCAGTGTACAATTGTTTGCATATATATGTTAGTTTGATGAGGTATTCAGAAATATTTATCAAACACACACACACACACACACACACACACACACTCTCTCTCTCTCTCTCTCTCTCTCTCTCTCTCTCTCTTTCATGCACACAAACATGCACAAAAAGCAAGTGCATATAATTTCAAATACATAACAGTTAATAACATCATACTTAGTATTACTAGAGTCACAACTGAAATAGTATATGTATGTGTCTCTGTAGGTGTTTGTATACACACCCACCAGTCCACACCCCACCACGCATATATATATATATATATATATATATATATATATATATATATATATATATATATAATGTATACATATATGTATGCAGGAGTAACTGTGTGATAAGTAGACAAAAACTGAAAGAAACCCATCATATCTGTGTGTGTGTGTGTGTGTGTGTGTATGTGTGTGTCTGCCTGTCTGTCTTTATGTCTATGGGTATGCATTTGTCCCTAACCATAGCTTAACAACTGGTCTTGGTTTGTTTATGTCACCATAACTTAGAAGCTTGACAAGGGAGGCCAATAGAATAAGTACTAGGCTTTAAAAATAATTCCTGGAGTCATTTTGTTCAAGTGAACCCATCAAGGCAGTACCCCAGTATGGCCACAATCCAATGACTGAAACAAGTGTGTGTGTGTGTGTGTGTGTGTGTGTGTGTGTATTCTTACAACACAGCCACTCCTGCACCTATTATATATATATATATATATATATATATATATATATATATACATCATCATCATCATCATCGATGATGATGATGATGATGTATATAGATTTATAAATGTATGCGTGTTTGTGTGCTACATCCATGGTGTGGTGCAAAGAGCAGTCAAGAGTTCATACATAAACACACACACACACACACATATACATGAATACACTCACAGATGCAAACACACATGTACACACACACACACACAAACAGACACACGCACACATTTGTATATGCTAACTTTGAATCATTTACAATGCTCACTGAAAAATCTTAGATTAGTGGCAGACTTTGATTCTCTCTCTCTCTCTCTCTCTCTCTCTCTCTCTCTTCTTCAACTCATTTCATCAATAAGGAACTTTCCTCTTAATTTTATTTTCCATTCCTTTGAGATATTTTATGTCCTTTTTATAATATATTTCCAATTTTATTGCCTCTGACATTTGTTTTCTTCAAGTGTTAAATATTTAGCTACTTGCTTCCCCCGAATGGACAAAGTCACAAAATGAGTGCCTAATTACAAAGATTTGAGTTAATATATCATGATTAAAAGCTTTAGTTTATGCTTAATTCTCAGTAAATAAGTAAATAAATAAATAAATATAAATCTTCCATTCTAGATTCATAAATTTTGATTGTTTCTAGAGAGAATTCTTTTATATAATTTTTGGTAGTTTCAGCTCAAGTTTACTTGCAGTTGTGTTTTATTCTTTTTATAGACTTGTATAAATCCTCCTTACATGTGTGTGTTTGTGTGTATGTGTGAATGGGTAATGAATAGATACTCTAAAAAAACAGGCAGGTTTTTATGGACATAAAATACATGCACTTACAACTGCTCAAAAATCAATACATTCAATGAAATACGTATGTACTTGTTCACTAGTTTATATACAAGTGTATGGTTGTGTATGCCTCTGTTTCTCACTGAGTGTGTATGTGTGTGTGTGTGCATTTTCCCTTGAAAATAATCATTTCTTTAACAAGCTCACTGTCTAATTGTGACATCAGTGCCTGTTCTGGTACTGTTTTTCTATATATTGCTGGCCGAGAGAAGAGTTGCTGCTTCCACCAGCAGTCAAGTATCCATCATTCACAAGACCAAGGAAGGTTGAAATCACGTAATTTGGTGGTCTCTGCACTGAAGATAGCACAGATTTGTCTCCCTGCTAGTGATATAAACAAGAGTGCACTTTGCACCAAAAGCCAATATGAGAGTTTCTCTCATAGTAACTACCACAGTATAGTTTGTTCTAACAGAATAAGCTCACTGGCTAATCGTGACTCCAGCATCTGTTCTGGCACTGTTTTCAATATATCACCGGTAGGGAGTTGAGTCGCTGCTATCTCTAGCAGTCAAACATCCATCATTGACAAGACCAAGCATTAAATAATCCATAAACAGATGATTCACTTCTACTCAATTCTTTCCCAGCAAGCATCCTTTTTTCAGAGTTTTTAGTATAATCAACAATAGGACCAATACAATTATTCTATTCTTTTATTTGTTTCAATCATTGGACAATATTTATGCTGGATTTCAATGAATCAACTTGGCCCCAGTAAATCTTTTAAATCTGGTACTTATTATATCAGTTTCTTTTTGACAAATTTCTAAGTTTCAGGGATGTAAAAAAAAAACCAATGCCAGTTGCTAAGTGGTGATAGACAAATACAAATATGAAATGCATTCATCTACCAATTTCATTTACGAGGTATTGGTTTGCCCTATCAGTGGCTGTTATAGAAGTCACATACTCAAGATACCATACAGCAAGACTGAACTGAAAACTAGTCCCAAAGAAGTGAAACTTAATGTCTCTTTGTCTTTACTCCTTTACTCTTTTATACTCTTTTACTTGTTTCAGTCATTTGATTGCGGGCATGCTGAAGTCGAGCCTTTTAGTTGAGCAAATCGACCCCAGGACTTATTCTTTGGAAGCCTAGTACTTATTTTATCGGTCTCATTTGCTGAACCGCTAAGTTACGGGGACATGAACACACTACCATCGGTTGTCAAGTGATGCTGGGGGGACAAACACAGACACACAAACATATACACACACATACATATATATGTATATATATATATATATATATATATATATATATATATATATATATATATATATATATATGACAGGTTTCTTTCAGTTTCCGTCTACCAAATCCACTCACAAGGCTTTGGTCGACCCGAGGCTATAGTAGAAGACACTTGCCCAAGGTGCCACGCAGTGGGAATGAACCCAGAACCATGTGGTTGGTAAGCAAGCTACTTACCACACAGCCACTCCTACGCCTATGTCTGGAAAGGAATGTAAGATAGTCCATTTGAATTTTGGGATTTATACACTTCTGTGTATTTTTTTTACCAATTGGGTGATGTCCTTTTCTATGGCCAACTACTCGGTATTAAAGTATAAATGGAAACTTATTAGTTAGACTGAGGCAAACAGAATTAAAAGTCTCTCTTTTTTTTTTTCTGTAGCCATACAACATATTAGTAGTAGTAGTAGTGGTTAAGCCTTATGAACATGTTGCTTGTGAGTTTAAACCCCTATACTACTTCCACCACCACCACCACCACCACCACTACCACTACTACTACTACTACTACTACTACTACTACTACTACTTCTACTACTACTACTACACATTAATGTTTGATGACTCATAGTTTTGCAAAAATAAATTTAAAAAATAGAAATACAAAAGTTGACCATAATAAATTTCTGAATTTAAAAAAAATTTCTTAATGGAGACCTGGTACCAAAATGCTAAAGAATTGCAAAATTAGTCTGGGTCAATACCGAAGTGGTTTGTTGTCTTATCAGATAAAATAGTAATTAGGTCTAGTGACGGATTCCAGTTTAAGTGCACCAGTTCCCCCTTTGCTTAATATAGATTATATTCAGAGTTCAGTCTTATCAGGATATATTGACCACAGAGACTTATAATATTTATTTATTACAGACATACAAAAATCATGATTTTTGTAAAGATACGTAGAGTTAGCTTAATCAATGCCAGCACATGATTGGTACATTGTTTATCGACTCCAAAAGAAATGAAAGACCAAAATCACTCCTAGTACTCTGATTTGAACCCACGACATAGTGATAGATCTAAATGTGAAAATTGTTTAATCTAACATTCTGCTATAGGTGCAGGCATGGCTGTGTGGTGAAAAAGCTTTCTTCCCAACCCTATGTTCACTAGTTCAGTTTCACTACACAGCACCTTCGGCAATTACTTTGTGCTATAGCCTCAGGTCAACTAAAGCCTTGTGAATGAATTTTTGAAGATGAAAACTGAAAGAAGCCTATCATACACTCTTTACTCTTTTAATCTTTTACTTGTTTCAGTCATTTGACTGCGGCCATGCTGGGGCACCACCTTTAGTCGAGCAAATCGACCCCAGGACTTCTTCTTTGTATGCCTAGTACTTATTCTATCGATCTCTTTCACCGAACTGCTAAGTTACGGGGACATAAACACACCACCATCGATTGTCAAGCGATGTTGGGGGTCAAACACAGACACACAAACATATATATATACATATATACAACGGGCCTCTTTCAGTTTCCGTCTACCATCCACTCACAAGGCTTTGGTTGGCCTGAGGCTATAGTAGAAGACACTTGCTCAAGATGCCACGCAGTGGGACTGAACCCGGAACCATGTGGTTGGTAAGCAAGCTACTTACCACGCAGCCACTCCTGTGCCTATATATATATATATATATGAATATGTGTATGTGTTTGTGTGTGTGTGTGTGTGTGTGTGTGTGTGTGCATGTCTATATGTGTGTATATGTGTTTGTATGTGTGTGCATGCATATGTGTGTGCATGCATGTTTGTGCATGTGTGTGTGAGCGTGTGTGTGTGTGTGTGTATGTGTGTGTGTGTGTGTGTACCCCTGTCTTGAAATTATATGATACTTATAAACAAGTACCACTATCATATAAGCTATGTTGCTCATTTCCAGTCTTCCATGGAACCCACGTCTAACCATGGGGAAATAGTACCTTACATGCCAACAGATGAGGGTTGATGACAGGAAAGACATGTGGTCATAGAAAAATTTATTCTGTCTGACTTTTGCAACCATAGAAAAATGGTTCTACTGTTTCTACCATTCCCTCGTCTTTTCACAATGCAAAACTTGATATCGAAAAACAGCAGTTTTACATTAACATTATAGAGACAAACATTTCCCTTGGTACAGCCATTCTATTTGAAATCGGAATTCTATAAATATTTACAATAACAATTTATTTTTATCAATATTATAATTTAATGTCTATCTTAAATCTTCCTACTTTTTATGCAATCTTGAACATTCTTTGTATCATTTCTGAAATCATTTCAACAAGAGGAATTTAACAATGAGTAAACCAACAGGTGACATATAGTTTCACTTGTTCTACTGTCATAAAAATGGATACTACACTATGTGTCTATTTCACTTGAATACCTCTGGTCTAGCAAAATCCAATGCAGTATTCAGATATTTGCTCTTGCTTCATATAAAATTCAAGCCCTTTGACATACATTCTGCTAGTTCTATCTTCATATCAAACATCAGTAGGATATTTGCCACTCTTTCTTTCCACAATTGTAAATGGGTAGACCTTTTGGAAACATCTGCAGGTTTCAGAGGTATACATCTGTCAGGCAAATGATTTGATCTGGAACAGTGAAATGAAACTAAAATGGTTACAGTGTAAATCAAACATATTAACCTTTTGAAAGCTCACAAAGACTGTTAACGTCACTTAAGCATCTATTATTTATTATCTGGTGTCAAAAATTTTTGTCACACTGTGCAATGAAAATTGTGACACTAAATAACAAGTAATAAATGTTTAAGTGAAGTTAACAGTTTTTTGGTGTTTTTGAATGACTAATATTAATATGTGTCTTCCTTGCTACAATATCGATTTACAGGTTTCTTATGACAAAACACGAGGGATTTATATTTACAATACTGGGATAACTGATATCGTGTGGTGGTCAAGGTCATTCATTTCTTAAGAAGTTACTAGAATAAGTCAAACAAGCATTCAAACCTGGTCACAAAGCACAGTTAATGAGAAGCTTATTTTTAGAGGCCAACAATTAGAAAGAATTGAAAGTATGGCTGTATGATAAGAAGTTTGCTTCCCAACCACATGGCTCTGGGTTCAGTCCCACTGTGTGACTGCTTTGTCAATTGTTCTGTACTATATCTTCTGGCTGACTATTGGAAAAAGAGAATGATAGAATAAGTACTAAGCTTAAAATAAAAATAAGTACTGGGGTCGATGTGTTCAACTAAAATTCTTCAAGGCAATGTCCAGCATGGCCACAGTCTAATAATTGCAACAAGTAAAACATAAAGTAAAAGCTAAATAAATGAATAAATAATAAAAATAAATAAATGAAACGTATCTGAATAAATGAATGATATTATTAAAGGAAAAATGTTTATACAGCACCATTACCTTGTCTATGAAACCTTTCAAATCAGTCTTGACCAAAATTAGTTGGACAGCAAACTTACAACACCAAATACATTTTGAAAATAATAATAGAATGAGTGGTCAGGACCAGCTAGTAAGAACAGCTAAATATCCCCTACATGATACTCACTATATTGTTTTAAAACAGGAGGACACACTGAGAAGTATCGTTCTGAATATACGAGGGATGCGGAAAAGTTGCTGGCTTTGGGTAAAAGAAAATACAGGAGGTTCTGTTAATTATGATTTTTATGCAACATATTCCCCTCTCAGATTCACACACTTATTGCAGTGGTCCTTTTGTTTTTCTATATGTCTGGTGAGTTCACCATCATCAATTCATCACAAGGAAGGTTCACCATCATTAATTCACAGCAGGGAAAGTTGACCATCATCAATCCACTGCAGAGAAAGTTCATTATCATCAATTCACCGCAAGAAAAGCTCTCCGTCATCAATTCAGCATTTTTTTTTTTTCAATAAAATAGTTTCTAACTATTAATGGTGAGATACTATGGATATATTTTCTTGGTAGATTTTGCTCATGGTGAACTTTCTTCACAATGAATTAATATGGGTGAACTTTCCCTGCGATGAATTGATAATGATAGACTTATCTGTAATCGTTTTTTTAAGCTGTGTAAAAGGTCTTTCATGAAACCCTTAAAACCAGGAACTTTTCAGTACTTCCTCATATAAAAGAATGAGATGGTCAATCCTGAAATGCTTTGTTTCTGATTATTATTATTTTTTTTTTTTTCAATAGCTTAATCAGAGAAGAAAGGTAGCCTTACTAACTTATTCCAAGGCTTCTGTGGCTGTCGGGGGTAATGTACAAAGTTGGATGAGGCGGAAACAGTTGATTATATTGACACCTCCCCCCACCCCCATGCAGTACTTGACTGGTACTTTTTTTTATTGGAGGGAAGATGAATTTGATCTTAACAGAGTTTTGGCAGAGCATAAACACCCAGAATAAAATACCACAATATTATTTTGTTTGACAGTCTAATGATCCCAAAGAACTGCCTGTCTAAAGATAATAAAAATAACTGTTTCTAATATAGGCACTCAGTAAAATATTTGGAGGGATGGTTAGCCAATTAAAAATAAATCGTACTTTATTGGTATTACCTTTCATTGACTCTAGAGTGGAAAAAAAAGCAAAAGCTAACCTTAGTAAGATTTGAACTCAAAACACAAAGAGCGGGAACGAATTACCACAAACCATTTTTTTTTTTTTCTGATACCCTAGGGATTCTTCCTTAACAAATAATATCAACAATAAGAAAACTAGATTGGAACAGAACCACTCATATATGCATTTGGGATTTAAGGAAACATATAAGATACAAATATATAGAAGTAAAGGAGACAAAAAATTAAAAATCAGAGGGCTATACAGGTACAAGCAGAGCTATGTGATTAAGAAGCTAATTTCATAACGATGTGGTTGTGAGCTCTAAGCCACTACAGACCCATGGTAACCAAAACAGTGTGAATGCATTTGGCAGATGGAAATGGGAAGAAGACCATGATTGATTGATCAATCAATCAATTGATAAATAGATAGATAGATTCACATATGGGGCAAAAAATAAAAATATAGCACAAATACAAGATAAAAAAAAATTCAGACTGTACTAGGTTGATGCTCAGGAAAAAAAAAAAAAAGAAATGTCTTTTATGTTTCATGCATTTGTTCTTCTGAAAGAGAGAATAGATAGAGAGAAAAAATGAAGATAAAATAGAGAAACAGAAATGCACACTATATATATATATATATATATATATACTAGCAGAGACACCCGGCATTGCTCAGGATTAAAATGGCATAGTTTGTATATAATATATTACAGTTGTGTTGAAACAGGTGATATGGGAAAGTGCAGCATTGACAACAAAACATTTGTGGAGTAAATGATGGGCTAATATGAGTAAGCAACATGCTATGCGTCTGTTTGAAGTATTTCGGGCCCTAACCTGTGGGGGTTATGTGATTTTTGAACGCACCAAGAAGCTGTCAGTGAATATACTCTTTTTTGCAGCAGTCAGCGCTGTGTCTAACACGATCCATCATCTGAAATGTTGACACCTCCTTTGGGTTTGTTGTCCTCCATCACTCATAAAGTAAATTTGGAGGAACTGTGGTTGTTCATTTGTGGGTAACAGGGAACCAATGAGGTGATAGACTTGCCCTTAAACTTTAACGTCGTTGTAAATTCATGTTTATCTATCTTCTTAGGTGCACCAAACGATGTCATTTGTAGAGTTGTATTGTCTGATATTGTTCAGAAAATCCTTTGACTGGATGGAAATGTCTTCTAGAAGATCTATAAGAGGTTGAGAAGGAGCTAGTAGTGCTGGCAATGTTACCTGACCACCTGAGCAGCACATACCATTTGCTTCATTTGAAAATTTTAAAGCTCTATAGAAAAGACAATTTGCGTTTAGCACACCAATTTGCACAGAGTTATCATTTTTATAAGAATGGGATGGATCATATCTGAAAACAGCTTCAGGAGTTGTGAAGAACGAATTTGTACGTAGTCTATTTCTGAGAGCTATTCTATTGGACTTCTGTCTAATCATTAAAACATTGATTTAATGATCCTGCATTAAGTGCAGCAACATGCATTTGCTGATGTTGAGAAAATCTCATCTAGCTTCTCTCTTCAGACTCTCACATTCGGTTTTCTACAATCCTCCTGGCTTTATACTTGTTTCTGGAGAGATTACGTCTTTTTCTTCGGTGGCATATTTTTTTACCAATATTATAAACAAAAAATTATCAACATAGAAAGAAATTATACATTAATCCCTACTTTTGTAAGCAGTTGTGTCTGTAAAACTTTTATTTCAAAAGAACAGAAATTGAAAGAAGATAAACCGAAAAGAACAGAGAAAGAAAGTGAAAGATGTATGTACGTTTATACGAAATGGACGTGTGTGTGTGTGTGTGCATGTGTGTGTGCATGCATGCTTGCATGTGTATGTGAGAGAGAAAGAGGGTGAGAAAGGGAGATAGAGTGAGTGAGTGAGGGTGTGTGTCGTGATGATTGATGTCTTTTAAAATTTTTATGATAGTTGATTTATGGAAAAGATTGTTAAACTTTTGAAATGCAAATATGTGAATGAAAATTAAGTCTAATTTGTAGCCAAAATAGTATTGAATCTTTCGATATGCCATACGTCAAAATCTGTAACTTGGTTTTGGGAAGCATAAGGAATATATAATATATAGGACAGTACGTCACATAATACAAGCATAAGACTTGGTAGAAATAGCAGCCAAATCTCCCTCAAAACACCCTACTGTCTTAATGCAACAATTCTGTCTATTATGTAGTTTGAATGAGAAACTGTAACTAAAGATTAAGATTATTAACCCCACAGAGAGAGGAAAGAAGAGAGACAGCATAGCGATGTTTTTGGCTGACTGTCATCCTGTACTCACCTTGTTGCTAGCAAAATGGTACAGGCTGGCTGTTTGAGCAACTGATTGTTTTAATGGTGGAACAAACAGGACATTAAAGATTACAAAAATAGCAATTCTCACTTTGAAACTAACGATTTTGAAAATCTTTTTAGATTACGGAACACCCAGCTCTCTCATGTATCCATGTTTAAATTTCAGCACGATCAGATGAACAATACTCGAGTTATAAGTGTGCAAACAGACAGACAGAACAGATTTTATATATTAAGATATATATATAAGTGTGTGTGTGTGTGTGTGTGTGTGTGTGTATTTATATACATATATACCTACACGTATGCATATATGTATGTACTTGTTTGTACCTTCTTGTTTTGACATTGTGTGCTAATTGTAAACAAACATTACTGATAAACAAGTAGTTTCATTTCTTTGCAACCTTCTATGAAAACGTGTTGAAAGGACTAAGGAAAATATTACTTTGCTAGAAACAGGTGAGGGTTAGTGGCAGGAAGAGCATCCAGCTATTGAAAATCTGATGAACGAATTTCATCAGTCATGCAAATATGGAATAATAGACATAATGATGATGATGATGATGACGATGAAGACAACAACAGCAATTACGATGATAAGGAGGAGGAGGAAGCGGTGGAACCTCTTCCTTATTATCATCATTATCATCATCATCATTGTTTCCATAGAAGTATAATTTGGAAATATAGTTAATCATATTATATAAACTATTAAAGTACAAACTAATAACAGTGAGAAGAAAAGGGTCACGTTTGTAGGCATAATGTTTATATTTTTGTTCTTGTACTTTACCAAGTCCATTAATTCTTATTGGTACTGTATCTACTCTTAAATGCTTCATCTTTTTCTGCTGCATTTGAAAGCCTTGCACTTCAAATTGTTTTTTACACTTTTCACTGTGCAATGTTTTGCTCAAAAAAAATGTCCAAAATGTCTCTTAACATACTTTTGTTTCTCTTTCCAGCCTTTGAATATGACATATTTACTTGGCTACAACATAATGTACATCTCTACTTTTTGTACTTAAAACTTTGTAATACATTTTATATTCTTATACGTTTTACACTTAAGTATTATGCTACCCACAAATCTTGATCATAAGCTTTTCTACTATAGGCACAAGGCTGAAATTTGGTGGCGGGGAGTAAGTCAATTATATCGACCCCAATACTTGACTAGTACTTAATTTATCAACCCCAAAAGGAAGAAGGGCAAAGTCGATGTCAGTGGAATTTGAACTCAGAATGTAGTAACAGATAAAATACTACTAAACATTTTGTCCGGAGTGCTAACAACTCTGCAAGCTTGTCACCTTGCAAATCTTGATCATAATGCTTTGAATTAAAATTTTGATCCTAGGGTTTTGTCTCAAAAAAAATTCTCACATTATTATTTTGTTTTTAGTTTGCATGAAGCATGGTCTGATATATATATATATTTTTTTAAGTATGGTTTTTTATAATGCTAGTTATAAGAAATGATGCAGATTAGTACTTTTACCCTGTATTTCAATATTTCAGAGTTAGAAGGCAGTGAGCTGGTAGAATCATTACTATGCCAGGTAAAATACTTAGCAGCATTTCATCTGTCCTTACATTTTGAGTTCAAATGCCATCAGGGTCGACCCTTTGTCTTTCAACCTTCCAGGGTCAGTAAAATAAGTACCAGTTGAACACTGGGGTTCAGTGTAATAGATTTAATCCCTCCCCCAAAATTGCTGGCCTTGTGCGAAAATTTAAAACCAATATTTCATGTTTAGGACCACTTCTTCAGGAAATCTTTATACAAATGGTGTTGTAAGCCGACTTCTCTGTTCTCTAGCCTCTGTGTGTATGTATGTGTGCGTGTGTGTGAACGGTTGCTTTTATTTTATCTGTGATAGTCTCTGAATATTTGCCAATGGATATAATTACCTACCTGGTTATATTTGGGGATATAGTTGCTCACCTGGTCACATTTCATTATTACACTTATCAGTAGATCTTTTCTAGCGTCTAAGTACATTTATTGACCCACAGTAGTTCTTTTCACCACCACGGGTAAACCTAACCAAATTAGCTTCATCAGCTAGGCAAGTGCTAAGTAGTTGTCTGATTTTCTTATCCAGAATTTTCAAATCATTGAACTTTCCATTTATTATAATGAAGCTTTTACTTTATGACTATAGTGTCTAGTGAAATTACACCTTTGTATGAAAGGTGTGAATACTTTTGACAAATATTTCGTTGTCTCAAATTCAAAACTTTCTCAATATAAATATATTTATGCTAGTTCTACATACTTAGTATAAGTGAATAAACTGCAATGATTTTATTTCTTTTACTTTATTGACATATATGTTTCCCTGTTTTGTTGTTTGTCTTTCATTTTCTCAATTTCATATGAGCTGCAGAATTTAATTTAAATTTTAGGAAAGTGTCTGCAACCACTGAAAACTTCTGAAAGAAAAGAAAAACATCTGAATGTGAACAAAGTTGGATTTGACTATTAAATAAATCTTTATCAAACTTCTCTCTCTCTCTCTGTGTATATATATATATATATATATATATATACATCTGGCAATCTCTCTATCTCTCTATTTATCTATCTATCTAAATATATATCTATATCTGTAATGTGTGTGTGTGTGTGTGTGTGTGTGTGTTAGTCAAAAGTGTTGGGAGATGAGAGAACTTGCAGCATGTCAGAGAAAATGTTTTACAGCATTTACCTTCATTGGTTTAGGTTCTGAGTTCAAATCATCAGCCCTTGGAAGGAAGAAACACAATGTTAGTTCAGTGAATGAATATATATAAAGCCTCTGTTATTCAATGTTGATCATGTAGTTGCACATGTATATGCAGACCAGGGAAACACTTGTTGACAAAACCTAGCAGTTCCCTATACATGTAAATCTTCCATCTTCCTGCCATTGATGTTTATCCAAAGAAAAATCTGCTGACTCAGTCCAAAATAGCACTTGGCACATGTGTTAACACAAGTGTTGCTGTCAAAACATAAAAGGTTGGAAAAGACACTGGAAGATATATCTCGCCTGGCCATTTAGTAGTTCTACCATTCCATTGTCATGGATTGATTCTATTTTATTCATTCCAAAAGATGGATACCAAAGTTTACCTCTGCAGGATCAGGATTCTCAGGATACAGGATCAGGATTCTCAGGATACAGGATCAGGATTCTCAGGATACAGGATCAGGACAAATACTGCAAGGCATTCTATCCAACATTCTAAGACTCTGCCAATAATCCATCTTGAATTGGGAAAAACTATTCTAAAAATAATGATTTTATTTTTATTATATTTTATTTTTACTTTTCAGTTATCATACCGATTTATAATCAAGGGATACGAATTTTGAGATCGGTCAAATTAGTTCTTGACTGCTACTGAGAACTAAAATATATAATTTAGGCGGTTGTTAAAAAAATTATTGTTAAGTCCTAGAATATCTCTTATGACAAAACAAAATTTCAATTCTTGATGCTGTCAGTCAATAAGTTAAACATATATATTGTGATGAAGTGGTGACATGTTTTTGAGCATTCTTCTTTTTGACACTATAAAAGCAAAACAGATTAACAGTCAGTTTTATATGGAGTAAATTTACATTAAGGAGTGGATTTACAAAGTGATGTCAAAAAAATCTGCAAAGCAGGCTTAAATAATGCACCAGCAATTCAGTACAGAATGTATTTCATGTATTACTTATATTTGAGAATTATTTCCTTTCAAATAGTTACCTTGGAAGCATTCAGGTTGTCCAGCTTATTCTTCAACATCTTATAAGTACTACAGGAGTTCTCTTTCTGAAGGCCATCCAACACTACATGTGATTTCATTTGAAATAGATCAAAGAAATTCATCTAGTATAGTAATTATAATAATTTATTTAGACTGTTAGCTCATACCTGAGAACTCTACATCTGAATTTTGACATATATAAAAATAGCAGTGAAATCATCTTCAACACTACACTATATTATCTTAAAAAAAGGAAGGAAATATTTGATAATATAGCCCACTGTCTAGAAACAAAAGGTGGTATGATTACACTGGAATGCCTTTGATTATAGGGTTATTTAATGGGAATTAAGGGAACTAGGGCTGCATAGCAACATATGACAGCTGATCGATACACATAAGCGTGACTTGTATTGCAAACCTATTTAAACCTTATCAAAAATTTAAAATCCAGTCTTGAAAGTTTGACAGTAAAGTAATGAGCAAAGAAGAACAAATATTTAGTTACATTTTGTGAATCAAAAAAAGTTAAAAAAAAGACCTACAACTGCATAAATTTCATTTCATAAATTGCTTCAATCTGTACAATTTTAAACAATATGTATTTTTTAACAGTTTCATATTATGTAGGTTTTTATGAGGTGGTATCAAAAGGCTCTCGAACTAGATATGTTTGATAAAAAATAACTTATTCACTTAAATTTTAACATCGTCTCCTTTGAAATAGTCACCTTGCACAGCAATACACCAGTCCCAGCATTCCTGCCACTTTTGAAATCCAACCTAGAAGTCATTTTCTGTAAGAGAGTTGAGGATCTTCTACAATTCACCCTGGATCTCGACAATGGTATTAAAACAGCAACCTTTGAGCTACATTTTTATCTCGGAGAAGAGATGGAAGTCCGAAGGTGCTAAATCTGGCGATTAGGATGGGTGCTGAAATGATACCCTGTTGTTTTTGAGAGAGCTCCAAACAGGGTGCACAGTCACCATGAAAAATTGAATTCTTCACACTCCACAGATCTGATCACTTTTGATGAATGTTCTCCCTCAAATGCTTTAAAACATCACAGAAGAACTATCGATTGATGATCTGGCCCTGGGAGATGAATTCTCAATGCACAATACCATGTTTCGAGGGGTGACACTCATGGCAGATCTTCCAGATTGCTTGTCATCTTCCAGGGACATTCTTCTGCTTTTGAAGCCATGCCACTTGAAACATTGCATACAGCTCGTTACCTTGTCACTGTAGGCTTGCCAAAGTATGTTCAATGTCTCTGTAGCAGACATCCCAAGTTTAATACCAAATTTCACGTCAGCTCTTTGTTCCTGTCCATGACAAAATCGCAGACTACAGCATACATGTGATCACAAAAACACAAATTTCACAACTTGCAAAGTAAACACAGTGATATCACTTGGCACACTGCCTCATGAAGGTCACTTATAGCTCTCACTGCACACACAACTGTGCACTGCCATCTATTGGTATGCTATAGAACTAGTCCAGGAATCTTTTGGCACCACCTTGTACCATTGGTTAGAGTATTTTCTTGCATACTTCTTTATTTTCTCTTATTCAACCCATTTTCAGTTTCTACTGTACTCCAGTTCTAGCAACTAATCCCCATCAATGTAGTGTTTCCATTCATACATATGAAAAAGTGAATTTCTAGCTGATTATTATAATTCAGAATCTCCATATATATCAATAGATTTGGATCTTCATCATGTATGTTCTTTTTTAAGCTGCAATCCTGGGCAAGTATTTTTGAGGAAAGCCAGCAGTTTCCCATACATGCAGATCTCTTCTTTCCATCTCTCTGATGTTGTCCAGGAGAAAAGCAAAACCACTACAGCCTTAGCACTTAGTGTTGGCACAAGCAGAGCCAGTGCTGCTCACTAGGAAAATTTGGCAGTGGTATAGGATCTAAAAATCAAAAGATCTCACAAGTATCTTTCATAGAATTTATAAAACCAATTTAAGACATGATAATTTAGTAATAAAGAGAGTTGGTGAAATCATTCCTGGAATGAAGAGTGGAGGCTATGAATGGATGGAGAGGTGGTGTTACATGTCACATAAATTGGGAATGAAATGTTGCAAATTTTGCTCAGTATTAGATTTTCTCTGTGATATACAATGATCATAAAGCTATAGATTTCCTTGTTTTGCAAGTTAATTATAATTTTCCATCTACATTTTCTGGCTGGTTTACCAAGGATGATGGGTAAAGAAAATTGTTGACCAAAATTGGAGAAGGAAATTCTCATTGTAGGACTGGGAGAAGAGGGCACATATATAAGGTTAGAAGTGGAGGCATACATTATTGATCTGGTCTAGTACACTGAATGACTGCACACTGGTGGTAGACACAAATATTGCTGTCACAATGTAAAGAATTGGAACAAATGTCAACAGATGTCATAAGGCATCCAATCTGATAGACTAACAATTTCACCAATTTAATATCTTAAACTGGAGCTTATTTATCAATCCTGAATACAAAGCAGGCTTCAGCAAAATTTGAAATCAAATGGCAGAGAGCTGGAATAAATACTGTGATGCAATCAATCTAACATTCTTATGACTCTGCCAATTCACTGCCTTTTTAGCTGTGAGATATTAGTACTCGCAATAATACTACTTTACAATTAATTCTCAAATTCTTCAAACCATTTTCTTGTTTATTTGTATAAACCACTTTATAGAGTGTACTAGGTGCTTTTTACATGGTACCAGCACCCACACCAATGCTTTTTTATGTGGCACCTCAGTTTTAGGATCTCGATTCTGTTGTGGCAGGCAGGTCTTCATGAGCATAACAATGCTCTACATATCTCAATCCTCTGCCATCTCTGCAAAGGTCAGTTGGCTTGTAAGCCTCCTTGGTGTCTGATTCACATGCATCAAGCAATGATGTGTTGAAAGAACCAATTCTTTCAACATATCTCAGTCCTCTGCCTTCTCCTTTGTAAGGTCAGTGTTTTGAAATCCAGTTTCAAAACTTCGTCCCATGTTTTCCTGGGCCTCCCTTTCTAAGTTGACATTTTCTAGCAATATTTGTACTGACTATAACATACATAACTTAACTCACTAAATACTTTTACTAATACATTCAAATAAAAATTGACAATGGCTATAGTGACATTTTTAAAAATTAGATTTAAAATATTCTCAAAAGGTTATATTATAGACAATATTCCAAGTGTAGGTGGCCAGATACTTGATTGAAAAAGTCTAAGACAGTGTCAAGTAAGAATGGAGAAGAGAAGCTGAATGGAAACTGTCAAGAGGAAGTTTTGTTTTCCACTGTAATGACAGAAATAAGTTGATTTTCTTAAGGAAAGTTTGAGTTGAAGAAAAAAACTGACGAAGAGAGAAAATTGTTGAATAAGTGTAGTCATTTGACTGCTTGACTGTTAGTTTAATTTATTAAACCAAAATGAAATGAACCAAATCAGCTTTGATAAAGCAGGAAAATATATTAGATGTGGAGAGTCAGTTGTTAACATAAACTAATTAAATTAGCTGTTAAGGTTCAGTGATTTCTGTTTCTTTGGAAGATTGTACTAACACTAAAATTGAGAACTAGATTACTATCTTTCCTATCTCTAAATCAATCAAATCAGTTTCTATCTCCATAGCTGGTGCAACATGTTTCTCCAATGTCGTTTTTTTCTTTCTTTCTTTCAGTAAGGGTATTTTTATGAAGCTATATAGCTTTCAGGGTTTAATATTTTCAGCAAAGATACCTTTTTTTTTATGTTTTCCTTTCTTTTTCTCATTTTTTTTGTACAGTGCTTTTTGATGTTGCATTCTTCTAGTTATTGGAATTGCAGAGATAATCTCTTTTCTTAGTTTAGTTTTAAAAAAAAGGGATGTGTGTGCATGTATGTGTGTTTTTATGAACATACATATATAAATACATACATACAGCATACATACATACATACATACATACATACATGCATACATATGCAAGCTTGTCACTGAATGTTCTATAGATGAAAATTAGACCTTATAAAAATATCATTCCATGAGACAGATCAGTAGTTATATGAAAACAAAATAAGTTTTCAAAATGAATCTAAACAAGTAAATCAAAAGCTAAAAAAGCAGAAATATATATAACGAAAGCATTGCTTCAAGATATTGAAACTAAAATAAGGTGTCTATTAAAAAGTAAAAAAAAAAAAGAAAATAGTTAACCAAGACTGTTGAAAACAAAATTCAATCTCAATTTTTTTTATTTATAGATATGAAAGGAGGCAGCAACACTTCATTGAAAATTGGTCCTCTTTATGAAAGAATTGGTTCTTTCAATACAGCATTGCTTGATGCATGTGAATCAGACACCAAGGAGGCTTACAAGCCAACTGACCTTTCTGCATAATTGCTCTACTTGTTCAGTGCTGAGCCAACAAGAGAGTCTCTTCAAGTAGTTGTTTGCCTGCTAGAAATAACCAGAACTCTTTCAAGTTATACCCCACTGTCTTTTATAAGGAAGGTCACATTGGACAATGCAGATCCTGACAGACTATGTGTGTAAATTAATATGGAGTGACCCAGATTATAATGCATTTGATCAGACTTCTGCCAAATCAGGACTAAACAAAAACAACAATCTGTTCATTACTGTATACATATTTCTCCTAACCCCCAAATTCCATACTGTATATAAAACAGACTCAATAGCTGAAATAGAAATATAAGATCAAAATATTGCAATAGAAAAGACTGACCACGGCTACAGAGTAGGCCACTGCCATTTCCCCAAAGGTTTACTGAAATAGGGATGTCAGTGACTACAAAATAACAGCAAAGAATCACAGCAACAAATGCAACAGATCAAAAAGAGAGCCTCTACACCAGTGGTTCTCAACTGGGGTCCACATAAGATTTTGTTGTTAAAATCTATCGGCAATAAATTTGTTACACTTCAACAAATCACAAAATTTATTAATTTTTTATACAATTTTTATTAATAATAATAATAGGTGCAGGCATGGCTGTTGTGGTAAGAAGCCTACTTCCCAACCACATTGTTCCAGGTTCAATCCTACTGCGTTGCACCTTGGGCAAGTGTCTTCTATTATGGCTTTGGGATGACCAAAGCCTTGTGAGTGGATTTGTTAGACAGAAACTGAAAGAATGAAAGAAGTCCATCATATATATATATATATATATATATATATATATATATATATGTGTGTGTGTGTGTGTGTGTGTGTGTGTATGCATATGTATGTATGTATGTATGTATTCTATGTGTGTCTTTGTGTCTGTGTATCCCCATCATCACTTGACAACTGGAGTTGGTGTGTTTACATCCCCATAATTTAGCGTTTCAGTAAAGAGACAGAATAAGTATTAGGCCTTAATTTAAGTCCTGGGGATTGAATTGTTCAACAAAAACAAGGTTATCTGCGATATTTGTTTTTAACACAGGCACAAAGAGAGAAATTTTAGTGAGATGGCTTAGTCGATTAAATCAATTCCGTTATGAAACTGGTACTTTATTTTATCAGCCCTGGATAACGAAAGACAAAGTTGACTTCAGTGAGATTTGAACTGAGACTATATAGAGTTGTAAATAAATTCCACGAAGTATTTTGCCTGATTCATTAATAATTCTGCTAATCTATTAGTCTTTTACTTGTTTCAGTCATTTGACTGCGGCCATGCTAGAGCACCACCTTTAGTCGAGCAAATCGACCCCAGGACTTATTCTTTGGAAGCCTAGTACTTATTCTATCGGTCTGTTTTGCCAAACCGCTAAGTTACAGGTACGTAAACACACCAGCATTGGTTGTCAAGCAATGTTGGGGGGACAAACACAGACACACAAACACATACATATATATATATATATACATATATACGACGGGCTTCTTTCAGTTTCCATCTACCAAATCCAGTCACAAGGCTTTGGTCATCCCGAGGCTATAGTAGAAGACACTTGCCCAAGGTGCCACGCAGTGCGACTGAACCCAGAACATGTGGTTGGTAACCAAGCTACCTACCACACAGCCACTCCATTAATTTCATGTCAAGAAAATCAAGTGATTAAGCAGATGTTATACTTGAAGTAGATAAAAATACTCAGCAACATACTCAAATACGTTCCTACAACCCTAGATTGGCATTTCATTTTCAACTCCTATGTCCTGGAGTAGTAATCTTGCAGAATATTTTGCCCAGTTTCAGGCACATTTTACAGCAAATAAAATTTCTTCTGAAGCTAGAAGTGCAACTTTTAATAAGCATCTTAACATCAACTAAGAACTGAACTGTTGAGATATGGAGGCCTGATGTGGACATATTAAACCTGCACCTCCTAAAAAAGAAGCGACTAGCATCACTCATTCACAGATGCACAACCAATATAGCTTCATATACAATTTGATAAATCGTGACTAAGAACAATACAGACCTCAAGACACAGCTTCACATGATATAACAGCACAGCAGCATGTCAGCTATATCGGTGCAGTAAGTTTGACAGATACAACTTCACCAAATGTAGCTCTCCTTCCATTTTATCTTCATTTCCAAATCGCTTCATGGTTTATTTCGATCTATTACCAGCATGTGGTTCACTGCCTCAAACACTACTGACCATGATTTTGTTACTGTTAAGTTCACTTTGCACCATAACCTTGCTGAAACAACAGCTAACTATAGCTTAATTCAAGTTCTTGTGCTCACATCTTTCATTCCTTTGCACAGACTAAGCCACCTCAAGAAATTGCATAAGCATTGATCATATGAATGGATACAAGCAACTGTTATAATCACACCAATCTTACAATTACTCATCCTACTTTGTCCATTTGCAACAAGTGGATGACTACTTCAAATGGAAGTTTTTAGCCAGCTAATTTCACTGAGACACATGAGTCTGAAAATGTGAATTATTCTGTCAGTTACTGTAAAAAAAAAATCTCTCTTTACAATTTTGAAACATTTGCCATTTAGTTGGCATTTGCAAAAATACCATCATAAAACGTCCTCAAGTCACTTCTTACCCAGGCAACTTAACTGAAATGTTTGAAATGACCATCATCAGACACAAGCCATGTTGTCTTTATGACCATCAAACAAGACAACATTAAACAAACACAAGTCTCCATCCCATCACTGCTGACAACCAGATTATCTTTATCTTCATGAAAAACCATAGAAAACAGTGCTCCATCATTGCTTTTCTTAAACCATCAAAGTATATTGAAAACAGCTACCTCAAATTTACATCATACCAGCTTTTTCACTTGCAACTGCTTTTCAATTCTATAGAATTCTAAGGCTATTATTAAAGTACAAGTTCACATTTACAACTCATCTCGACATATCCTATCAAATAGTCCACCATGATCACTGTCATCATCTTTGCTTTATATACAGAAAGTATGCAAACATTTTTCAACTTCTACAAATTTTCCTTTCTGACTGTGACAGTGATGTATCTCAGATTTCCTTCAGAGTAAACAGACTACCTCGCACAGGCAAAATATTTTCACCAGCTATGTCACCACCATTGTTGCATAAGCATTTTCAGGCACACACTATTAGCAAATTAACTTGCAATTAAATGCTTATACATCTTATTCATTCCGTAATTTTTAATGACTATTTTTATATAAGAATGTTTTCCAAAAGTTCAATACATTAAGGACTGAATTGAATAATTTCATTTCCTGTTATTTTACTTGGTATTTGTATATTTAACTTTTAACATGTACTTTCTCTAGACTTCATTCCCCTGCTACTGGCCTGTTACTACAAAGGAGGAAACTCATATGGTGACATGATGCGCATACAGTGTGCTAAAGGTTAATTTGCATTCTTAAAGTTTATTACATTCATTACAAGCATTAACATACACATGTAGTTTCGTTCCTTGATTTCATTCATTTGTCTTATAAAAAAATGCACAGCTAGGAGATTCCAGAAGCAGATAGCTTTTGCAGATTCAAACCTACATTTAGATTCAAAGTTAAACCCACTTGTGATAGGCATTACCATATTTTGAAATGTTGACCAGTGCTTGCTGTGATATATCTTTGAACCTTATCGAAATGCCTGTTTACACTTTTATCCAGCCAGTTGCTTTAGATTTGATAGGGTGACCAAAAAAAAAAGTTTTAATTTTTATGCCTTCATATCAAATGAAACATCCTTGAGGCTTTTAGCCAACCTATATAAACCTGGATTTTGAGTTCTTTTCCTTGAGACTTTTCTTATTGTGTCCAGAGGTCCTCATTAGGTCCACATTAATAAGACATCTCTCAGCTCTCTCATTTGTATCCACTGTCCTTTATTTCACCTATATTTACTTACAGAAAGACAACAAATTTTTAATTAGTATACTATTACTTAGCGATATTAAAAACATGGCTAAATTTGTCATTATTTTTTCTTTACCACAGTTTAAATTCATAATATAACTAAAAATGAGCGTAATATGAGATATTTAGATTGGTGCTCAACCTTTTCTTCAATTAGACTCTAATGTGGGTATTAATCCAGAAGGCTTAGTTGACTTCTAATAGACACTAAGAGAGAGGGTTATGGGAGGACTAACAAAACCCAGTACATGATTGTAACTTAGATTAATAAGAATAAGGCAAAGTCAGGCCTGGCAGTGGAGTGGGATGGGTGTCTGGTGCTCAAAATGTTAAGACATTTAGTTTATCTTTCTACTGTTTAAGGTACTTAACCCTTTAGCATTTGGGTTACTCTGTCAAATGTTATGCTTATTAATTAACATTCTTTTGAATTAATCAAGCATTATCTTGTAACTTTAAGATTTTGATTATATGTTTGTTTATTTTTAGAGTGACATTGTGGGGTAAGCATGAGAGGCCGAATCTGGTTGGCTTGAGCATAAATCAAGGTAGAATATTTGGGTTGGATATGGCCAGTTTGAATGCTAAAAGGTTAATGACATATGGTTAAAGTAATAGTTAAAAATGATTTTGAATATTTTCACAAGATCAGCAATTTTAGGGAGCAGCCCCAGTGCTCAACTGGTACTATTTTGTTGACCCTCAAAGGATGAAAGGCAACGTCGACCCCTGCAGAATTTGAAATCAGAACATAAAGAGCCACAAGGAATGCCACAAAGTATTTTGTTCGATCTATTAGCAATTCTGCTAGCTCACTACCTTAATAAAAATGATAATAATAATAATAATAATAATAATAATAATAATAATAATAATAATAATAGTAATTTGAAAATCATCGAAAAAGGCAATATAGTAGACAATTACAGGCCGATATCCTGTTTGCCACTTATGTGGAAATCATTCTACTGGAATACTGACAGAGTCAATGTACGAACATCTGGAAAAAAATGGTGATCTGCCACACGAGCAGAAGGGTTGCAAGTGTAAGTGCAGAGGTACCAAGGATCAACTCCTGATAGACAAAACGGTACTTAGAGATTGCAAAAGGAGGAAAAGTAGCTTAGCCATGTCTTGCATTGACTATCATGAGGTGTGCGATATGATGCCACAATCTTGGATTATTGAATGTATGAACCTATTTGGTATTGCATCGAATGTTGAGCGATTGCTTGGAAAAAGTATGGTGACTTGGAGGACGGACCTGACAGCATACAGAAGAAGTTTTGAGACAGTAGAAATCAGAAGGGGCATCTTCCAAGGGGACTGCCTGTCCCCACTGATCTTTGTACTGTGCTTGATACCACTAACACTGATTCTGAGGAAAGCAAAAGCTGGGTATGTATTCAAAAGCCGCCAATAAAAAGTCAACCATTTGTTATTCATGGAGGACCTCAAACTTTATGGTAAAGATGAATCCTAAGGCAGTTCCCACGTTGATACGGTGTATACCTTCAGTGCTGATATCAGAATGGAAATGGGTGTTACCTAAATTCACTGGTAGTGAACAGCTGACACCATAGTACATCTCCAGCGTTAGAAGCTGTGCAAAGGCAATAATAATAATAATAATGATGATGATGATGATGATGATGATGATGATGATGATGATAATAATCATAATAATAATAATAGCTAATAATAGCAATAATAATACCAGTGATTGTAAGAGCATTTGATAAAAAAAAAATGGAACTGAAAATTATCTAAGAATGATCCCTGGCTTACCATCTATGCAGCAAGTGCAAAAGATTGCCTTAACTGGTACATCACACGTACTGAGAAGAGCGTTGTCACTGTGGATTTTCTTTCCTTCTTTTCCCCTTTATTTTATTTGTTTACTTTTTTATTTTTTATTTCCTAATTTTTTTTTTTTACTTTTTCTGTCTTTCTTCCCCTTTTTCTCTATCACATGACATAGTGGATGAACAATCTGGTGTGTTTATTTTAATGGCCTACCAACGTATACAGTGAGTTTCTCTGTTTAGGTGTCAAAACGACACTTGGCAAGAAATGGAAACAGAATTGAAAGATGAGAATAGTAATAATAATAATAATGATTTCATTTATTTGCCACAAGGGTGAAGGATAAGGAGATCAATACACAGATAGACATAAAGTGTGAGAGTTTACATATAATGAAATGATAAACAAAAAAGAAGGAAAGAAGGAAAGAAGTATACACTAATAAAGAAGGGACATATGCATACCATACAAAGGTTTAAAAAACAAAAAAATGTGATGAGGAGGATGATAGAGATGTAGCCTTCCTGATACAGGAAGACCTCTAGGAATAATTGAGGAACCAAGAACAAGTGCCCTCTCAGTTCCTTATCTCCAGCTTACTGAGAGAGATACCATCCACTCAGGTACCATCCACTCTTGCCATTTTTCACAAATTTCACCCACCTTTCAACAAACTCACTTGAGGACAGCACTTCCCTCTCCACTCTCAATTTCCTTTCTCAAACAGATCATAATGGGTATACTGGGCTTCGGATATTTTACCCCAATGGCACTGGTCTCTCATTCAATCATAATAATAATAATAATAATAATAAATGCTCTGATGCAGTGCCAGGCAGTGGCTTTCATGGTTTCTTATCTTAACTGATTGGAAGTGTAATCATGTACATTGTTTTGTTTTGGTATAAAAGAGGGGCTACAGCAAATATTCTGCTCAGTACCATAGATTTGCTAGTCAGTTGTTTGACCTTAACCATTTGAGCATGTCCCTTAGTGGCTGACGATATGTGCATCTCTGATCATGAGCAGAAGTAGTGGGAGAGCATTAAAGCCATGTGTTGAGAGGAATTCTTTAAGGTTTGGATAATTCACCTCTGGAAACATGGGTGTTTTGTTCAACATCCTTAAACAACCCTTATTCGGGGACCTTTTGAGTGGGATGGGCTACTTGACCTGAAGAAAATTTTAACTGGGCCCTACCTGAAAGGTCTTGTGCTGTTAGTCTTGATATGAGATCATCATGTTGTGCACATATGGTTGTGATGCATGTGCCTGACATACCCTTAGATGAGTAGTCATGATGGGTATACTAGACATCGTATATTTTACCCCAGTGTCACTTTGATGGTATGTACTGCCCTCTCACTCGGTAATAATAATAATAATAATAATAATAATAATAATAAAAATAATAATAATAATAATGATAATAATGCACTGTTCTCTCACTCAATAATAATAATGATAAGAATAAAGAAAATGCATGGACTTTTGTATTTAATGGAAAATCCTTTGTCATAAATGAAAAAAGCAAAACAACGAAAAGCTTAAAAATACAAATGTTATCTGGAACTTTTGTAAGTAAAAGATTTCAATTACTTTTCATCCTTTTTAGTCTCATGAAAAAGCTTAAATTGACTATAGCTTGTTTGTTACTGATTTTCCCCATAGAAATGGACAAGCTGTACACAAAGACAACATATCAACAAGAACAACAAAAGAATTCCATTTAAATGGAATTTGTGGTTTGAGTTTCATACAAGCCAACTAATGGAGCAGTTAGCACCTGGTACATGGATTTATTTATTTATTCAAGTTAGTTAAAAAAAAACTTAAGTACCTATGACATTTTCAGAGTTTTCCCATACTATTCAGATTGATATAGTTAATGCTAAACATCAGTAGCCTGCCACATAGAGGGAAATAATTGCTGAGAGGGAATTGCAGGGCTTAGTGCCAAGTTTGGTAAAGGTAAAGCACACTATGTAGCTTGTTAATTAGCAAGAGCAGATGACATAGCAGTTGGAATAAAAGTGAGAAATCACAATACATCTTTGAATCAGTGATTATAGCATGTTGGTGAGTGAATCTTTGCCAACCATCAATTTAACTTTCTTTTTGAAGTGTGTTCTAGGATGTTTGTGCATTCAGCAGCACCAGCAGTGTTATTCCAGATATGTTTGAAGTGAAATACACTTTCCAAATCTGGGCCAGTGCTGCTGCTGCACACACAAACAACTTTGTCCTGTGTTTCCCAACCTATTTTCCCCGTGGCCCCACCATAATCTTCCAGAAAAATGTATGCCGCACCGGTGGTTGAGAAAAGAAACAACTTTATTTTCAATATTTTATCACAGTTATTTGATAAAAAATAATCTACTGGTAACTCTTTTATTAAGTAGTGAGTACAAAAAAAGTACTTTATTGACTAAGAGCAAAAGCACAAATCACTTTAATGAGAACTTTATGCCTGACAACTATGACACCATGCCCCACCCCTGAGGCATACAATCGGGGTCAAAAGTTTGGAACATAGGGTCTGAAAATTAGAATGTTCATATTAAATGCCCAAAGTTATATTTAATTTGCAATATATTATTACTCGGCCAAACATTTGAAACAGGTTTGAAAATTTTTTCTTCTAGATATTGAACCATTGGATCAGTTGTTAGGTATTTCTCTACGCAGGAGTGGCTGTGTGGTAAATAGCTTGCTTACCAATCACATGGTTCTGGGTTCAGTCTCACTGCGTGGCACCTTGGGCAAGTGTCTTCTACTATAGCCTCGGGCCGACCAAAGCCTTGTGAGTGGATTTGGTAGACAGAAACTGAAAGAAGCCCGTCGTATATATGTATATATATATATATATATATATATATATATGTGTGTGTGTGTGTGTGTGTGTGTGTGTGTGTGTGTATATGTTTGTGTGTCTGTGTTTGTCCCCCCAACATCGCTTGACAACCGATGCTGGTGTGTTTATGTCCCCGTAACTTAGCGGTTCGGCAAAAGAGATGGATAGAATAAGTACTAGGCTTCCAAAGAATAAGTCCTGGGGTTGATTTGCTCGACTAAAGGCGGTGCCCCAGCATGGCCGCAGTCAAAATGACTGAAACAAGAGTAAAAGAGTAAAAGAGTTGTATATATTTGAATTGAATTGTCCTTGGGCATAACAATTTAAATTTTTTTTAAATGTTCCAAACTTTTGGTCATGACTGTATGCCCTTGTTTGGGAACCATTGGCCTGGGTTGATCCAGGAAAATCTACTTGACAGATTGGTATGAAAGTTAAGATGAAGTGAAGAGTGGTAATTTGGAAGAGGAGTATGTGTTATATAGAAAGAAGTGTATGAGAGACAAAAACCAAATTTGTAGTTTCTATCACCAGAATAAATAGACTTTAGTTTAGAGAGATCCTCAACACAAAGAACAGTCTGATAGGAAACCTCTAATTGAATATGTGAGAAATGAATTGGAGCCATGGTGGGCACAACTTAGTTAAGAAAGCTTTGTTGGTTTCAAGGGCAAAAATTTGTTTTTAATGAAGCTCTCAAGGATGAGATACCACTGATACGTGACATAGGAAAGCAAATCTCTTATAGATCTAGTTTTAATGAAGCCTTATTGGCTGGTATTGTGGAGGAAAAGAAACTCAAGATGAAGGAGTAAATATTTGCTTATATTGTTTCCATCACCTTTGAAATGTTGATTACAAAGATGATAGATAAGTAACTGGTTGGGTCAAAGATTTTAGCCTTCCTGGGAATAATATATACTGTTGTGTGTTTCCATAGATAGAGTTAGACACATGTCTAAAAGCAAAAGAAATATTGTAAACCATGGCTCCAATTCATTTCTCACATATTCAATTAGAGGTTTCCTATCAGACTGTTCTTTGTGCTGAGGATCTCTCTAAACTAAAGTCTATTTATTCTGGTGATAGAAACTACAAATTTGGTTTTTGTCTCTCATACACTTCTTTCTATGGAAGAAGAGAAACTCATTGTGTAGTACACAGTTGATGAATGTTTGTCTTAGTGGATTGGAGAAAATGAAGTTTTAGAACTCAAGTATAGTGTGTATGCAGTCAGGAGACTAGCTAAGGAGAGAGGAACGTTTGAGGATTTTCTTCAGCAGCCTATCATGTGTTGGGGGAGGGTATGTGCGTTTGTGTGTGTGTGTGTGTGTGTGTGTGTGTGTGTATGTGTGTGTGTGTATGGGTGTGTGTGCATGTGTGTGTGTGTGTGTGAGCATATGCAAGAGCTCATGCATATATGTGTGAGTAGTCAAATACATGCTTATGAATATGCATGCATAGTAAACATATGCACATGAATGGATGGATAAAGAAACATTATTCAGTAATTACTTTTATTAAACTGTGGCTATAAACATTACATCATCCAGACAGGATTGGGATGTATTGTATTGCAATAATAGTTGAATATACATCACTAATTTTTTTGTTCGTTTATTTGAATATTTTGGTCTGTCCCAGATATAATATTTAGAACCACTCCAAAGAGTTTGTGCAAGCTAGAAAATCTTTAACATTTTTAGTCATAATTTTCTTTATTTTTAACTATGGCATTTTTGTAGAGGATTTTAGTACAACATATAATTGTCATGAAAGTTGTGACTGTGTTTTTCAAATTCACTTAGCGAATATCTCTTCTTGATCAGGTTTGCATCTAGATTTTTTGTTCTTTCTCTTTGGTCTTTTTAAATGATGATTCCTTTTAATCACATAAAATATGAACATGTTTTTCAAATCTTCCATTAATGAGGGAGCTATTCTTGTCAAGAAAATTTGCAGTGTCCATTATTATCCATGAGGATAACAAAAATTAAAATAGCCTGCCACAAATACTTTCTGAAAGATACATTAGCAATATGTAGCATGCTTGAAAAATGTAAGCTGATTTAGGTTGATGTATGGTTGTCTGCTGTTATTGTGTTGCTGTCTGTACAGCTGACAAACTGGCACCTTCTGTCTGTAGCCTAGAGCAGAACCACTCCAAACCATTTCCACTTGTAATTATGAATAGCTTAAAATTTACAAAATAATTGGTAAATAAATGTCCATGAAATTTTTAAAAGCTTTTATGATAAATTTGTTTTGAGTGTCAGAAGGAATAGAGGGGAAGACAAAATAGAGACACAGTATGCAGTTAAAGTATTCATTTTTCCATCCTTATTTTTATATTTTTTATTTCAGTTCCAGATTGACATCGCCCAACTCCATTAAAAAAAACTTATTTGGATGAATTTCTTTTCAGACAGATATAAACAAACCATAGATTAAAGAAAATAACAATTCAAAACTGATTTTGCCTTTTTGCCTTTAAATATCAGAAGTTATACATAAAATCCAGACAGACTTGAATAATTTAAAATAGTTTGATTTTTTTTCCTCAGCCAATGTCAAATCTCTTGACAATATTTCAACAACGATACAGGGCAATGATTAAATAGCACAGACAGCAGAAAACTAGATTAGAATATTCATTTCAAATTGCAATTTCAATGGGGGGGGGAGGGGGGCAAGTCGATTACATTGACCTCAGTGCTCAACTGGTACCTTTTTTATTGGCCCCCAAAGGGGTATAAGACAAAGTTGACTTTGGTGGAATTTGAACTCAGAGCATAAAGATGAACAAGCATTTTGTCCAGTGTGCTAACAATTTTGTCAGCTCATCAAATTATAAACTAGATTACAATATCGATAGTATCTTGTTCTGAGTCATGCATTTCTTAATTTATTTCCTTTTTGAGGTAAATCAGATAAATACCAGTAAAATACTAAAATATTTTCAAGGATGAAAGGAAAATTACTGGTTCCCCAGTTTGAACTTTTAACATTTTCTTTCAAATTTATATATTCATCATCACCATTATTTAATGACCACTTTTTTTCCATGCTTACATGGGTAGGACCGATTTTGCTGAACCAGATTTTCTATGGTCAGATGCCCTTCAAGTCACAGGATGGGTGACTGACCGTAAGTTGCTATTATTATTATTATTATTATTATTATTATTATTATTATTATTATATGCTTGACTTTTGCTTTGTATTTATATGAGTTGACCCAAGTCTCACCCAGAGACCTCAAGAGACAACAAATTAGAAGTTAAAGTTAGTGTTATGACTAGAGTGCCATACATTGGTTTTGCACAAAGTATTGTTCTAGAGAATGTTTAAGAAAACATAAGAAAATTATAAGTTTGTTTTAAAACTTGGGATTTCATAGATAGTATTTTACATAGAATATGGACAGTTCCCATGAGTACTATTTTAAAATTTTCTGACACTTTTGGATTTCCTGGAATCTGGGATAGCAGTCAGCCCCTTTTGCTATCATTCCTAGGTGACCTATGACAACAGGTATTGTTTTAGTTTTCAGGTTCTACATTTTGGCAATTTCTATTTCAAGATCTTTATACTTGCTCAGTTTTTGATAAGTCTTGACAGATACATGTATGTCGATTGGGACATTATTATTATTATTATTATTATTATTATTACTATTATTATTATTATTATTATTATTATTATTATTATTATTATTATTATTACTACTACTACTACTCCTCTTATTATTATTATTAAGATGGTAAGTTGGCAGAATTATCAGCACGAAGAGCAACATGCTTAATAGCTTCTCATCTGTCTTTACATTCGGAGTTCAAATTCCACCGATGTCGATAAAAGGACAACCAGTTGAGCACTGGGGTCGATGTAATTGACTTAACCTCTCCCTGTGAAATTGATGGCCCTGTGCCAAAGTTTGAAACCCATTATTATTATTATTATTATTATTATTATTATTATTATTATTATTATTATTATCATCATCATCATCATCATTATTAAGGTGGTGAGTTGGCAGAATCATTAGCATGCCAGGCAAAATGCTTAGCGGTATTTTCGTCTGCCGTTCTGAGTTCAAATTCCGCTGAGGTCGACTTTGCTTTTCATCCTTTCGGGATCGATTAAATAAGTACCAGTTACATACTGGGTCGATGTAATCGACTTAATCCCTTTGTCTGTCCTTGTTTGTCCCCTCTATGTTTAGCCCCTTGTGGGCAATAAAGAAATAAGAATCATTAGCATGCCAGGCAAAATGCTTATTGGCATTGGTCTGTCCTTATGTTCTGAGTTCAAATTCCACCAAAGTTGACTTTGCCTTTCATCCTTTTGGGATCAATAAATTAAATACCAGTTGAGTACTGGGGTCAATCAACTATCCCACCTTCCCCAAATTTCAGGCCTTGTGCCTACAGCAGAAAGGATTATTATTATTATTATTATTATTATTATTATTATTATTATTATTATTGAGTGAGAGAGTAGTGCATGCCATCAAAGTGACATATTAATATAATGAATCTCAGCTCCCACCTGCTTGCAGTAACCTGTACCTCAGATATCTAGTCATTTTCTCAACTTACACTAAACTTCCTTCTGAATAAACATTGATATGCAAAAGGTTTCTTTCATTTATCTTTGCATACTGCAGCCTTCGAGTCACACTTTTCACTCTTGTACAGCATCACATATTTCATACAAGGAGTATATCATCTTACTATTGATGTTTCTGAGTGGCTGAAGTAGGTCTATGATACTGAGGTAGCAAATAAATCTAGTGTATGGGATTCTTTTATTCTTTTATTGTTTTACTTGTTTCAGTCATTTGACTGCAGCCATGCTGGAGCACCATTTTCAAGGGTTTTAGTCAAACAAATCAACCCAAGAACTTATTTTTTGAAGCCTAGTAATTTTTCTCTCAGGTTCTTTTGCTGAACCACTAAGTAACAGGAGCATAAACGCACCAATACTGGTTGTCAAGCAGTGTTGAGGGAACAAACACAGATACAAAGACACACTCACACATGGCTGTGTGCATAAATACATACATACATACATTTTTATATGTATATGGGGTTCTTTCAGTTTCCATCTATTGAACCCTAAGACTATAGCAAAAGACACTTGCGCACGGTGTCACACTGAATCCAGAACCATGTGGTTGGGGAGCAAGCTTCTTACAACCCATCCATGCCTACATTGCTTTCATTGCATCTGGGTATATAAGATGATCAACATATAGGTTTTAGTTAAATTTCACCATCCAGTTGGAATTCTAAGTTTTAACCATCTCAATTTTAATAGGATATAATATCTGAAGATTTATGGCTTTGATATGCCAATGTCTCTATTTTAATTTCAGTAGGGAGTATGTTGTGTGATATTTTGTTGTTATATCAAATGACTGAATAACTACATGAAAGGTACTTTACGGAAAAGCATTTCAAAGAAAAAATTAATAAATGAAATGGCATTCCTCTAAATTTTTTCATATTTTAAATTCTAGCCATTTTCCTTTCACTAACTATACTTTTAACAAAATTCATTGCATTTATGAGCCAACAAGTGATTCTTCACATGGTCGCTCAGCCTGCTTAGAGATAGCAGCTAAATCCCTCTCAAGTTACATCTTGAAGTCATGAAAGGAGGAGAACAAATTAGATAACATAGACTAAGAGAAAGATGAGGTGGTCATATCTGGAATGCCTTCAATCTTAGTCCTACACAGTCAAACCTGACCTAGGGCTAAACAGCAACAACAACCATGGCAACAGCAGCAACTAGTTGTCTTTATCATTATGATTAATGTTTTCTTCGTGTCTGGCATGTCAATCTGTGTGTTGATTTGTGTTGACCTTTCTATCATTCAACATGTAATCAAGCTGTAATCATTTCATCTTCTTTTCAGACATACTCTATTCAGAATTAAATTCTGAAATGTATTTTTCCCTTTTTAAGATGGTTAGAAAGTAGATTAATGGAAATGTGTCTGCTATTGCTTTCAGGTCAAGTGATTGTGCCGACTCTTTCTCTCTCTCTCTCTCTCTCTCTCTCTCTCTCTCTCTTTCACTCTCTCTCTCTCTTTCACTCTCTTCAGACACACACACTATAGAATGTATATTTATATACATACATACATATACATAGAAGTATATGTGTGTGTGTGTGTGTCTATTCACACACACACACACACACTATATTATGTATATTTATATACATACATGTATATATATATATATATATATATATATATATATATATATATATATATATATATATCCATATATATATATATCCACACACACACACACACTAATACATGCATACACGTGTGTGTGTTTGTGGTGTATATATATATTAGTATGCATGTATATAAATATATGTGTGTATACATATTTATCTCCTATCTCTCCCTTTCTTTCTCTCGCCCTCTCTTTTTCTTTTCATCACCATCACACTCCAACCATCATCCACTTTATTTTGATTTTACGGTGGCTAGCAACACAGATTCAGCACATACAAAAGCAAATCAAAGTGCAGAGGAGACACTATAAACACATACTCCATCACAACATTTCATATATTAAACCTTTGAGTCTCAATGTGCAGTAGAATAATCCCTTAAAAGTAGATTTGCTGAGGACAAAATACTGGCCTTATTGACCAGATCAAATTTTTAATCAATTAGGCTTTGGCAGGGCAATGAGCAACAATAAAAAAGCCCATGATGGTACAGGCAAATCTCCCTTAAATTTCATTTCAATAGTTTTTCAAAAAGGAAGACAATATTCAAAATTGTAATCCTAGATACAGTGTATCTTCAAAACGTAAAACTATATAATGGTCACATAATGAACATCTTTAATTGTGGATATGCTGGATCATGATTTATCTAAACATATAATAGGTAACCAAACTCATTATTATGTAAGTATAAGTATGTGTGTATGGTAAGAAGCTTGCCTCCCAACCACATGGTTCCAGGTTCAGTCCCACTATGTAAGTGTCTTCTACTATAGCCTCAGGCTGACCAAAGTCTTGTGAGTGGATTTGGTAGATGGAAACGGAAAGAAGCCTTTCGTATATGTGTGTGTGTGTGTGTGTATGTATATATGTATATATCAATGTGTGTGTGTCTTTGTGTTTGTGTTTGTTCCCCACCATTGCTTGACAACCGGTGATGGTGTGTTTACATCCATGTAACTCAGCAGATTGCCAAAAGGGTTCAACAGAATAAGTACTAAGCTTAAAAAAAAAACAAAAGGTTCTTAGGTCAATTTGTTTAACTAAAACACTTCAAAGCAGTGCTCCAGCATTGCCACAGGTAAATGACTGAAACAAGTAAAAGATAAATGATTAAAGAAATAAAAAAAAACGATGTGCTACTACAAGGGAGATGTTCAATGATACTCAATCGCAACTTGTTCATCTTGTTGACATTTTCAATGTATTTGGTTGACCTACGGTTCTGATATTTGTAAATTTGATAATTATTGAATAGAAAATTAGTTATAGCAAATGATGATAAAGACAAACTCTTGAATAAGAATCAATTTTACAATATCTGCTGGTGGACACCACCACCACCACCCCACACCCACACACATACACACCCACCACACTAATTATTGCACTATAGGAATATAATCATTTTCACAATCAAATTAAGCATACATGTCATATTTATATGCATACCAAATATTCATCATTTTGTAGCTGTATCATCTGAATAAGTGTGGCATATTTGACAGCTCACAACAACGTGGATTAGAGAAAGTAATCCTAATGTCCACAACATAATGATTTCACACATTAGCACAGATCATATATCTGTAGGATGAGGATAAAGTTCATTGTATCGAATCTGAAAAATGATGGCTAATGTTTCTCTTCAACAATTTTAAACAGAAGAAAGTCACTCTAAGCTAGAATTGAACTCAGAAAATGCCATAATTAAAGAGTAAATGGTATGAGATATTATTTACTTAACATTCTATCATTTTCTTACTTGGCATAGTTTCTTGAGGAAGAGTTTCTTGTTACTTTTAATTCCAAAGTACAAACACATTTTTGTTAAAAAATAGGAAAAATTTCACAGGAGTGGCTGTGTGGTAAGTTACTTGCTTACCAACCACATGGTTACAGGTTCAGTCCCACTGCATGCCACCTTGGGCAAGTGTCTACTGCTTTAGCCTCAGGCTGACCAATGCTTTGTGAGTGGATTTGGTAGACGGAAACTGAAAGCAACCTGTCATATATATATATATATATATATATATATATATATATACCAAAGAATTCACGAAAAACAGTCCCAATCACTGCTATAATCCACAACGAGCCACTTTTAGGTCACTTGACCATTTAACATCCAACTACTATCATACCATCCCTCATCATTCTCTCTTCTTCTCTTTCTCCTTTGTCTTCTTCCTCTCCGCCACCTCCTTCATTACTTTACTACTACTGCTGTTTAGAATAACACCTACGCAAATATTATAAACAATACACTCAAGAGAGATATCTCAAGAATTCAATCACTACTACCATCCACAACAAGTTACTTTCAGGGCACTTGACCATTTAACATCTTACTACTATCAAAGCACTCCCGCATTCTTCTTCTTCTTCTTCTTCAACCAAATTTATCAAAGAAGGAGCAAGATAAATGTGACATTATACTGCTCATTTACAAAATGACAGGATCTTCCATAAACCTCAGAAAGAGGAAGTTTTGTTCAATTATTTGACTATCTTCCCCCTAGACCAGGGGTTTTCAACTGTTTTTTTTTAATCTTTGAACCTCTTTGATTACCATCTTATTCTGGTGGACCACTATAGCCATTCGATACTTAAAAACTAGTTTTATAGAAACTGCTTTCAGAATTTCTCTTTTGTTTTTCACTCATTAATTTGTGTAGGCTAAACTATGTAAAATGTAAGAGAAAAAAGCCTAGCTGTTTCTTGCAAAAAGTACCAATACATACATCTGAAGCAAAATTTTTTCAAGGGCCCTTAAAATACTATTGTGGATCCCCAATTTATTATTTTGTTGTATGGACCTCCCCACCTCCCAACAAATCTTATATGAGACCCGGTTGATTACCACTGCCCTACACTGTCTGAGAATTATAGTTATTTAGTCTGTCAACATTAGCCTGATAAATCTACTACAAGATTTGATGGAAAACAAAAGAAATACTGTGCTCACTGAGGAGGGTATTATGTCTTAATCTATAGAAGGTCTAAACGATAAGCTATTGATTAAATCCACTATAAAAGTCTATAAACATCTAAAGTCCAGCTGCCAAAAGTATATAGGAATCTTCTCACATTTACCAATACTGAAAATGCCAGAACACTTGGATTGAAGTACCATAAAAACCCATGTAATTTACGCATTTTTTCACAAAAATAAAAATAAACTTTCGTGGGTAGTAAATTACATGAGTAGATCGTTTCCAGAATTTTTTTTCAAATTTTTTTGTCGTTGCGAAAAGACATACAAAAGGTAAGCATTCGTACCAGAAGTTGATGCAATTAATGTCAGAATAGGTTTTTACAGAAAAAATAATGGCTTAAATATGAAGTTGACTTTTATTTATGCTGGGCGATATAATGCTTACCTTTTCTGTATAAATTTGCAAAAACTAATAAATGGTTAACTACTTTTTGAAGTCTGACATTCATACTGGTAAACACAGTCTAGGCCATATTTTACATTGCTTGGAGTTACTACCTACTGCAATGGAGAACCATTGACATACATATTGATATGGATATGCCTGATTGAAAAAATGTAATGATATGGATAATTGTGATTGTTTGTTTTTATTTTTGTCTGTTTATTACTAGACATAGTTTTAAGTTTGTTGTACTGCTTGCACCAGTTTCAAACATTGGCTCTATTGCCACATTTAAATGCATATTCAATATATTTAATTTCTCCTTTGCAGTAAATGATTCATAAGTTCTGCCCATACTAACAATAATGGTATTGACAAATTTTTAAGATTGCTTGACATTTTATAAGTGTAAAAGGAATTAAAATTACGATACTCCATATCAAAGGTCCCAACAAGAATAGGCAGAAAAGAATTCTGTTTACGTAATCAGTTTGATCGGTCACCTTCCTCTTTCGGTTGAGTAAAGTGTCATCCAAGCTGATGTTTATTGGTAATTAAACTTGATTTGCAACACCTGTGAGTATTTATCAGCTCTGTTTTTCCTGTGATTATGATTTGAGAAGACATACAGCAGTATGCTAAAGATCGGACATAATCTCTTGTGGGTAAGGAAAATAAAGTTTATTATAAACAACACAAACACTATGTAATTTAATAGCTTTCAATGTAATACCTGTTAAACAGAAATTATTTTTATTTAATGAAAATTTAATAAAATCTAATCATAAGTAAGAGAAATTATCTTAAATACAATTAAATTGAAAACCTTTTTCCCCTGGCTATATCAGTAATTCTGAAAACTGTTGGGTGTGAATATCACCTGTGTAGATTACACAGGTGCACAATTTACATGGGTTTTTGCAGTATCTGGAGCAGAAGGTAGTTGGAGTAGGGTGTCCTGTTCATATTTGTATTATGTACCAAATTTTAAACTTGTTTTGATGTAATGTATTACTTTTTTACCTGACCTCTTATTTATTATGTGTATGTATATCCTGATGTCTTGTAACTCTTGTGCATGACATGATTTCTTTTGTAACTAATAAAAAAATGATCATCGTCGTCATCGTCATCTTCAACATCATCATCATCATTATAATCACCATTATTATTATTGTTCTTGTTGTTGTTGTTGCTGCTGCTGAAACCTCAATATACAGTGACTCCTTCACTTGAGAACAGCTGCTGTCCTGTTTGCATTATCAATAACAACTTTCTTCATATTCTACAGTGAAGCGTTATGATAAACAAGTAAAATTCCACTGCTCAAAACACAAACATTACAATATATTTTAATAATGCTATTTTTCTCGTCGTCTTTTCAATATTGTTTCTATGGATAAAGCTTCATCTTTTTTAATGGAATATAAGTTTTGGTTGGATGGTTCTGCACACCTAACTGCTTGCATGAATATAAAATTTCAGAGCAAATGGTTTACAGCTGGATTTTTTTCATAGTATCAATTATTCAATATTGTAATAATGGCAATGATACCAATTTTTCAACTGGACAGAACGAAGTGGAGTAATGAATGATGACTATTGATGCAACTCAAAGATATTTGGCACATTTTCTCTTCATAATATGTATTAGAATAATACAGTGTTTTAACCTTATATCACTTCTTCCTTTCACATGAATTATTTGGTGCATTTGCAATGTGTAATATATTCTTGAATAATATAGAACCTTAACCACACATCACCTTTTCATTTCTGATGAATTACAACCATGTCAAGAATTTTTTTTTTTTATTCTTCAGATAAAATAAGAGTTATCGATAATCTAAAACAAGGTAATATGTCTCTGCACAGCTTCTGGCAATATAATTCCTCATAAGAAATCAAAACCATCAACAAGAACTTCTTTAATCTACCTAAGGCCCAAAGCCACTTTATTACAAAGTATTTCTTTTACACAAGAACAATTTATCTTCTTTACTTCCTAGTGTTGTCATATTTCATAGATACAAACCATCAAATTGATGCCACCTTCTATCAATCCCGTTGATGAAACAAGATTTTTTTTCTCTTTTTTCTTGAAAGGCATACAATGTGTTGGTTCCTGGTTACCTTTTCCTTTTTCCAAAAAAGAATTTGAAACAAGTATTATAAACCAATGAACCTCTTCACATTTTCACCATTGCTCCTGCTGTTTGCTGCAATGAAATGTTGCTTCTTGTGATATTTATCTGCATCTAAATGATTGAGCTTGTGAGAATTTTGATCGCCTTAATCAAAGACACTGTTTCACTGATGATGTATACTAACTAAAAAGCTAATGTAACACTGATCAGCTTGACAGTGCTCCTACTGCAACTGTGAGTTGTGACCCTTCATGGTAGTTGTTTATAATTAAGAGAACTGAGCTAGCTAGAAGTGTCTTAACTCTTTAGCATTTAAACCAGCCATATCCAGCTCAAATATTCTACCTGTTTTATGTTCAAACCAGCCAGATCCAGCCTCTAACACCTACTATTCTAAAAATATGCAATCACATCATCAAAATCTCAAAGTTAGGGGAAATGCATGATTAATTAAAAGCAATGTGATTAAATAAACATTACATTTGATAAGGTAAGCTGAATACTAAAGGGTTAATCAATGCCACAGTTGCAACTCTCCAGATGTTAAGCATATTAATAACTTGGCTAACTGCAGTTCTTGTTGCTTATTAACATTTTTTGTTCCATTCAAACAGAAATTTCAACCTTATATTTTACTTCATCATTATCATTTCAACTCCTATTCTTTGTATGTCTCCTGCATGTAATTATGCCACATGGGTTATTGTGTTAAATATCCATGGTAATGACTTCTATAGTTGTAATGAAAGTAATTTATCCTTGGGTATATTATTCACCTTCAGATCTCCATAGTTTTGGTGATGTAGATTTCCTCTAGTGCTGCTGACTTAAAAATATCATGATTGTCAAACCAACAAGGAAGTTGCTAGAAATAGCAACAAAAATCCATCTCATATTATACCCTACCAATAGCACAAAAATATAGAGTGGTCACAACTATGATACTTTTGATCAGAAATATACACAACCAGGGCTGACATGCAACCAAAAGTAACAATAACAATATCATAATCCCTTTCTCTTTTATTTCAAGTATTCTTTTGAAACCATTAAAAATCTTTAGTCAATAACATTCTTTCCTTTACAAATACTTTCTCTTAATCCTTTTATTACAATATTTCTAATCTCCATGTTTGCAAACTAATTATGAAAATTATCAACAATTTGGAATGATTTAGTAAAATGATTAAATTATTGTTGGCAAGTTGGTGCTTTGAACATCACAAAATGTTCTTAAAAAAAAAATTATGATGGACAGTTTTAATCAAAATGAAACTAGTTTCAAATGAAGTGTTTCGCATCAAAGGTATCAAATAACAAGGAGTCACTTCAGACAGGTTGCTATCAGAAGGGTTTATATCCTGCTGCTTAGCAATGCTCTCTTTTACTCTTTTACATACTTTAATCATTGGACTGCAGCCATGTTGGAATATTGCCTTGAAGGGTTTTAATGAATTGCATCAATCAAAGGACTTATTTTTAAGTTTGGTATTTTCCTAAGCAATTTATATTTGTTTGCAGAAGCTCCTTTGTTTGCTCAAATGTTGAGGATGTTCAAGCTAGCAGTGATGATGAGGACAACAAAGAGGAAATGAATGAGAATGATGTTGATGATTTATAAATCTTATGCCAATGATGACAACGATGGTGAGGAGGCGGAGGAGGAGAGGAAGTGGTGGAAGAGGAGGATTAGTAAAGGTAAGGAGAAAGCTGATCTTATATCTTTTATTTTTTACTTGTTTCAATCATTTGACTGTGGCCATGCTGGAGCACCAACTTTAAGGGTTTTAGTCAAACAAATCAACCCAAGGACTTATTTTTTTTAAAACCTAGTATTTATTCTATTGGTCTCTTTTGCCAAACTAATAAGTTATGGGGATGTAAATGCACCAACATTAGTTGTCAAGTGGATGTGAGGGAACAAACACAGACACAAAGACACACACATATGAATATATATATATATATATATATATATACAAGCTTTTTTCAGTTTCTGTCAAGCAAATCCACTCCCAAGGTTTTGTTCAGCCTGAGCCTATAGTAAAAGACACTTGCCCAAAGTGCTATACAATGAGATTGAATCTAGAACCATGTGGCTGGGAAGCAAGCTTCTCACCACACAGCCATGCTTCTACCTGATGATGATATTCATGTCACTAATGTTGATGTGTGTGTTACAACAACAAGATGACAATGGCAACAACAGCGGTGATAATCATGACGACAATTATGATAGCCAGATCAATGAAAACACCATTCCATTCAAAATGATGCTAATAAATCACACTAAATATTCCTGAAACGCAGTGAACTGATATCACAGAAATATATACAGTAAATATATATAAATATATATATATGCACACACACACATATATGTGTGTGATAAGAAGCTTTTGCTTTCCAACCACATGGTTTCAGGTTCAGTCTCACTGTGTGGCCCCTTGAGCAAGTGTTTTCTACTACAGCCTCGGACCTCACAAAGTCTTGTGAGTGGATTTGGTAGACAGAAATTGAAAGAACCCCATTATACACACATATATATATATATATATATATATATATATATGTTTGTATCTATGTGTATGTGTACTTTTGTGTCTGTGTTTTTCTCCCAATCATTACTTGACAACTGGCATTGGTGTGTTTATGTCCCAGTAACTTAGTGGTTCAGCAATAGAGACTAATAGAATAAGTACTAGGCTTTAAAAAAAAATAAGTCCTCGGATCAATTTGTTCGACTAAAACCCTCCAGGGTGATACTCCAGCATGGCCACAGTCAAATGACTGAAGCAAGTAAAATATAAAGGATAAAAGCTAAATATATATAGGCATACATGTATATATGTATGCGTATATGACATATATATGCATTGGATTCCACGTGCACTCAATTTCAACAATAACATCTTTTAAAGTTAATAACATATGAATTAATTCAAAAACAAACTATAAATGCTAACTAGGTCTACTCACTCATTGAACCATTTCAGTGAACTAAACAAGCTATGAGAAAAAAAGTCTACTGATACTCTGGAGTACGAACATGTATTACAATCTCTGCAATAACTAGACAGAACAGCAGACAAAAATAGCTAACATCTATATACTTGCCCTAAACTTGTCAAATAAATTAATTTTCGTTTGCCTAATTGTCTACATTTTGTTTTCATAATGAAGACTTAAATATAACTATATCTAAAATTTATTACAATTTCTTTCTATGATTTCATTTTCTTTTTTTTTTTAACTTCTTTATTTTTTGCTTATTTTCTTGCTTCTTCCTTCCACTCTCTCTGTTTTTCTGTCTCTCTCTCCTTCTTTCTTTCTCTCACCCTTTCCTTATTTCATTCTCTTTTTTTTCTTCTTTGTCACATCTCTCCATAAATCCAAATGATTTCTTCTTTATATGTGTTCTTTTTTTTCTTTCTTTGTAACAAAGAGTAATAGCTGTCTGAAAATTGCTTTCACAGCCAATAAATAAATGTCTAAGTGAATTGAACAACTAGAAATCATGATTACTTGAAATAATAAAGAAAAGAATAGACGGAAATTCTAAATTTATTGACCATTGCACACATACACACACACACACACACACACACACAAGATGCACTCACTTTAATATAAGTATAATAATCTGATTCTAGATAATATAGGCCAATTTTTTGTAATATCAAAACAATAACACATACAAGCATGCATACACATACGTAATTAAACAAATACACTCAACCGTATCCATAAATAGAATTCATATACATCTATATGTGTGGATGTGTGCTTGTATGTCACTTCATATGTAAGTGTGTGTGTGTATGTCTGAGTGTATGTGCATATACTTTTAATCATTTACATAAACAACAAAAACAGCATCAAAAATAATCCTTTCTACTATAGGCACATGGCCTGAAATTTGGAAGGAGGGGGATAGTCGATTACATCGACTCCAGTTCATAACTGGTACTTATTTCATCAACCCTGAAAAGGATTAACGGCAAAGTTGGCCTCGGTAGAATTTGAACTCAGAATGTGAAGAATGAAATACCACTAGGCATTTTGCCTGGTGTGCTAACAACTTTGCCAGCTTACCACCTTTAAGTAAAGTTGCTTCCTGAATCATATAGACTCACGGGGCTGGTTTCCCAGTTTCCATGGCGTTTATATTCCCCAAATGGACAGGATGCCGATCCATCACAGAATTACTCATTTTTGCCAGCTGAGTGGACTGGAGCAACTGAAAAATGAAGTGTTTTGTTCAAGAACATAAATGCATCACCTGATCCAGGGATCAAAACCACGATCTTACAATCATGAATCTAACACCCTAACCACTAAGCCATGTGCCTCCAACAATGGTTTCAAATCTTGGCTCAAGGCTAGCAATCCCAGGGTGATGATGATAACAAAAGAAAGAACTGACGAACATGGATACGAAGACAAGAAAAATACTGACAGTGAATGGAACCTTCCACCCTAACAGTGACACCGATAGGCTGTATTTGTCCAGAAGAAAGGGTGGGGGAGGTTTTATCAATTGCTGAGATTGTATCAAAGCAGAGGGAGAAAGCTTAGGATGGTGTGTAAAAAATACTATGAAACCATTGTGGAAACATGTGAAGAAGTCCAGCATCATTAAAACTGATAACTGTGTAAAGAATAAAAAACTTAAAAAGGAAAAAATCACAAAAAAGGAAACAGTGTGGAAGGAGAAAAAATGTGTGGTCAATTTACAAGAGATACAAATGCCAAGACAGATACAGATGACTGGTGGCTATGGATGAGGAGGAGTAACAGAAGTTAGAAACAGAAGCACTTATTTGTGCAGCACAAGAACAAGTGTTAAGGACTAACTATGTGAAGTGCAGAATTGACAACACTACCGACAGCAACAAATGCAGAAGGTGTGGTGAGCAAATACCCAAAATTGGCACAGTATGAATACAAAAGATGACATGACAATGTGGCAAGAATGATCCATTGAGAGCTCTATGGAAATCACAGTCTACAAAGAGCAAAGATGTGGTATGAGAAAACCACAGAAGGAATCACTGAGAATGAAGATTGCAAAGTCGTGTGGGTTGCAATGATTCAGTGCAATCACATGACCAGATATCAGAAACTGGACATTGTTGTGATGAATAAAAAAGAAACATACATGCTTGATAATTGACATATCATGTCCTGGTGACAACAGAATCAAAGAGAAAGAATAAAAACTGAACAACTACAATAATTTGAAGTGGGAAATATAAAGGTTGTGGTCAATGAGGAGAGTGAATGTGATGCCAATAGTAATTGGTGCACTTGGAAGTATCAGGACTCAACTACCAACATGGCTCAAAAAGATTGGTACAAATGTAAAGGTAGAATACCTACAAAAATCAGTATTTCTTGGAACTGCATGAATACTTCACAGGGTTCTTGAAGCATGACCAGTAAACAAGTGCCACCTTAGTCTACTGGCTGTGACATTTTCCATCATACCCAGCAAAATAACCTGAAAGTTTTCTTCAAATGATAATAATAATCCTTACTAGCACAAAGCCTAAAACTTTGGGGGAGTGGGTTTAGTCAATTATATTAACTCCAGTACTCAACTGATACTTATTTTATCAATGTTGAAAGGATAAAAGACAAAATCAACCTAGGAAAAATTTCAACTCAAAACATAAAGACAGACAAAATATTGCTAAGTATTTTTATCCAATGGATGTGCTAATGATTCTACCAGTTCACAACCTTAAGAAAAGTAATAACAATGATGATGGTGATGATGATATAGATCGTTCACCCGGAAATGATAAGAAATTATATCTTAGAAGAAAAATATAGAAATTGCTTCATCAGCTAATTCAGTTTAGAAACAACAAAATTAGTTTGTATTTTGACATCTAATGTAACCGCAGTATCATATAATACGAAATGGGACACCAGTTCCTGTTGAAGTAGATAAGAAAGAAAATTGTAAAATCATGACTACGCCCTGTCTAGAAACCTTAAAATTTGTCAGCAAAATGTTTTCAAAAATAGGTTGAGAGATTGCAAAATTTTGTTTTTAATTTTATATCACAATTTGTAAACAACAGCATATTTGTTATAGGTTTCTAATAGAAGAATCATTGGTTCACTATATTTCAAATAGTAAAAGTGCAAAGAACATCATTCTGGCAAAGTAGATCCTTCACAGAGTGCCAGATTTTTACTGATATTTACATCCTTCCCTGATATACATCAGAAAAAGATATACACAAATATATATAGACATGTTAGAGACTCTAAAAGAAAATAGATGTAATACTGCTAGTGATGAGATCTCTAAGAATGGTTGGTATTTATTAAGCAGCACAAATAAGTAGACTAAAACAGGAATTAGAATTAGAAGAGAATGTCCCCACCAAAATAACTACTTTGCTTAGGACACTTGACATAAATTCCTAAGGTCCAAAGCAACAACTTTCATAAGAAGATTATATATTGGGTTGGCAACTAAATCCCCGTCGTTTTTTAATTAAAAGTTTTTTAAAGGTTTAATACAAAAATAACAACTAATTAATCAATAATGTATTCACCCTTGTTGTTTACAACTTCTTCCCAACATTCAACAAGATTTTCAATACCTGGTTGGTAGAAATCACCCAATTTCGACTCGAAAAATTGATCCAAACAAGCTCTCAATTCTGCATCAGTATTGAATGAAACTGCATGCATAGCATTTGAAAGAGATCGAATGAGGTGGAAATCTATTGGTGTCAAATCAGGAGAGTACAGCAGGTGTGGCAGTACTTCCCAGCCATGCATTCGAATGGCTTCCTTGATCATTTTGGCGATATGAGGGCGAGCGTTGTCATGCAGCAGAAGAACTCCATGCTGACGATTAGGTCTTTTCTCTTGAATAGCCATGTTGAGTTGTTCCATCTGTTGAACATACAGTTCCGCATTGATCGTTTGATTCTGTTCAAGCAATTCGTAATGGATAATCCCTTCCCAGTCCCACCATATGCACAACATCGTTATATGCGGATGAAGATCTTGTTTCACGCGTGGTGTCGCTTGTTTACTGGGGCTAAGCCATTCCTTACACTGCTTCATGTACAGGCACCATTTTTCATCGCCAGTAACAATTCGGTTCAGAAATTTTTGCTTGTGTCCATGAGTTGAGCGGTGACGAGCAAGCAAACCAGCGGAGATTGTGGCTCGTTAATTTTTGTTGTTGCCACTTAAAGCATGCAGAACCCATGCTCCATACTTCTGAACCTTTCCCATCGAGTGAGGATGCTTCTCTATAGCAGTGTGGGAGCATTCCACTTTCTCTGCCAGTTCCCTTGTCGTTTGATGAGAATTTTCATGCAAAAGTTGGTTCCATCGCTCTTCATCAAACTCAACTGGATGGCCAGAACAAGGTTCATCTTTGAGGTTGAAATTTCCATTTTTGAACTTGGCATACCAATCATGAGCGGTTCTTTCAGCTCTCCATAAACAGCACAAATGTTGCAAGCAGCTTTTGCGGCCTTAGAACCTTGATTAAAAGCAAAAAGGAGGTGTCAAAAATGCTCATTTTTCTTAACTTTACATTCCATTTTAATGATCTGAAAAAACAAAAATTAATTAAAATTAACTAGAAAAAAACAAAATAGATTTCAAAATGATTTGAAAATAGAATTCTCGAAAAAAATAGATTCCAAAATTTAAAAACACAATAAATTCCAAAATTTAAAAAATGGTGGGAACTTAGTTGCCAACCCAATAGTTTACTATCTCAGCCCATTAGCAACTCTGGGATGATAAAAGCCAAAGTTGACTTCAGTGCGATTTGAATTCAAAATGTGAAAACAACGTAAAAACTGCAAGGGTTTGAATTCAATATTCTACCTTTACAGTTGGAATACTGTGATTCTTAGTGGTCGAGGCTCAGTAGTTAATTCTCAGACTGAACTGTGTGTTGTGTTCTTGAGCAAGATACTTTATTTCACATTGCTCCAGTTCACTCAGCTGTATAAATGAATTGCAACATCACTGGTGCCAAGCTGTATCGGCCTTTGCCTTTCCCTTGGATAACATTGGCGGTGTAGAGAGGGGAGACTGGTATGCATGGGTGACTTCTGGTCTTCCATAAAACAACCTTGCCTGGATTAGTGCCTCGGAGAGTAACTTTCTAGGTGCAATCCCATGATCGTTCATGACCAAAGGGGGTCTTTTTTTACTAGTGTATTTGCTTACGCATGGTGAAAATAGGCCCACAGAACAGCCTTAGTTTTTTCAAGTCTAAAAGCAAACATCTTAGCTCTGACAATACATTTGTGTCACACATTGGTGGGGATTAGTCTTATGTTGCTCAAGATGCCTGTCCAAATTGTGTCTAATTTACTCATACATTATCATCATCATCATTTAGCATCTGCTTTCCATGTTGGCATGGGTTAGATGATTTGACTGAAGCTGGTAACCTGGTGGGGTGCACCAGGTTCCAGTCTGATTTGGCATGGTTTCTTCAGGTGGATGCCCTTCTCATGCCAACCACTCCAATGGGTACTTTTTACATGCCATATTCTAATCTATTTTTCTCTATAGCTAATTCTTTGTTAAATTTTTATCGTAAATCCTAATTGGCAAACCAGTAACACTTGGAAATTGTTCATAATTCTTGATCTGAAAGCATTCCAGAAGAGATCACTCAGATGCTTTTCAGTGATATCCAATGCCATCTTAAGACAGGGGTACACTGGACACTTGCCTGGGGACACCGCAGGTCTAGGGACCAATGCAAACTATGTATGCTGCGGTTGTATTCATACAGGAATCCCAGGTCATTGCTTTGCCTATAGTGCTGTTGGGATGACCCTGGTGATACTCACAATTGCTCCCAGGCCATAGTTATTCATGCCTTCTTCTAACTCTCTATAGAATACAAACACTGATACTCCACTGACTGCATTGCCCAGCTTGTAGAGTGTGGTGAATATCTGGCAATATTTCAGATGCCGTGATAACAAAAGCTATGATTTGCTGATTTCTAACAGTCACAAAGCCACTATTTTGTAATGGAGTGGCATATGGGATTGAATCAACATCAACATAATTTTGTCCAAAATTCTCAATCTGAGAAAGCTGTTGGTGTACAATAATGTAAATTTCCATAAGAAGATCACTTGGTGGTGCCTGTCCCTTTTCTAGGTACAGTTAGCCATTTGATGATATTTAATGTGGAGCCTGAGATAGGGGTAGAAAAATGGTGGACTCAATATGGTGACAAGAATTTGATAGATGAGTAAGAGCAGATAGATAAATAAGTATTTACGTTGCTTAAGTTATTTGTCTTCGTTTTTTTTTACTGTTTTTTAGTAATTTATTATTGGTGAATTGATAACCTTATAATGAAACATCAATGACAGTCAGAGAATAGCGAGTGACCAGCCTTAGCTTTTTCATTGAACAGAACATTGATGTTAAGAGAGGGAGTGTTAAGTGAAAGGCTGCTAGTGTACATGGAAATAATGTTATAAATAACAATTACATTCTCACTGATGAGAACTGACATAAGAAATGTTGAAAAGCCTTAAATAAGGATCAATAAAACATCAGTTTTGGCAATGACTTGATTAAATAAATCATATACAAATAATAAATATCAAATATATCTAGTTTCTCTTTACATTATTCGATGTGCCTTTGCTACTTGTGGCTTTGTCGTTCATATTTGATTCACTTAATGTAGGAGTTTCTGTTGGTCTTTAGAAATGCATCGAAAATTCTTTGTTCCCATGATTGTTGTTTTTTTTTTTATTTCCTTATAAATCTCATGATAGCAAATGTGAGATATATTTAAATCCATGACAAATTTATTATTCCAATCCAAAATTTGAATTTAAAATCTCAATTACTTATTGAATAATGGGAAAAGGCTGTGTTGAACCCAATGAGAGGGAAGGAATAAACAAGAGTTTCCATTGTTAACATCTACTTTTACACATTGCTTGAATTAATTCAAAATGAATTAATTCTGACATATCGAGATGAAAGAGTAGCAGTGAGATGGGAATAAAAAGAACAGTATATGTGCATACATCAACATGCAAACTACTGAATGACCAAATAATTGAACACACATGTATACATAATCAAAGTGCATTGTGGTAATTAAACTTTTAATGTAATCATTATGAATGTTTAACATTTATTTGATGCAATTAACTATTACATTTTTATTTTTAAATTTTTTTAAAAATATCATTAAAGCAGGGTATCATTAACTAAGTGATTATGAAGCAAAGCATGGCTGTAATTGTAACATTCCCCAACATTGTATCCCCCTCTTTATGCCAATCACCTGACTTCTCTGCCATTCCAGTTCTGTTAGTGATAACTGCATGTCTCCAGGACTTCCGTAAAGAGTATAAAGTCTATTGTTGACTTGATATATTATTTGCATTAATTCAGGATTTTCTTCTTTCATTTTGTTTTTAAAATGGAATATTATGATTAAATGCAAAGGAATAGAAAATCAACCGCAAAAAGAAGAAAAATAGCAATGGTAACTATATTACTGTATGACCATCTAGCTATTTACCATGAAGACAAAGACAGTGTAGAAATTCTACATTTAGACAATTATAAAATTTTTACGGTGGGACACCAAAAATATTGTTATATTTTGGAGCAGTCATATTAAAGCCTATTAACATTCAAATCAGTCGTTAGTCACATTTTGGTTTTAATCATATTCCCCAAATTTTTGTCACATCTTGCCCTTAACTTTTTAGATGGGTTTAAATTCTGCATAATTTATAACCATTGAGAAAGTGACAGGAAAAGTATGACAGATTTTTCTTTTTTTTTTCTTTTTACATCACTAAAAACCAAGAAGCAACTAACAGCCAGTGTGTTTGTAGCATTTGACATAATTTTTTCAGAAATTTAACAATATTGGTGTCAGCACAGTTTCAGATCAAACTTTTTCTGAAACAAATTCAAAATCAGAACAAAAGTATTTTGAATGAATAAAGACAAACTAATACAAATAATTATAAAATCTATGGCAAATTTATTATTCCAATTAAAAATTGAAATCTCAATAACTTATTGAATAATAGAAAAAGGCTATGCTGGAATCTGAGAGTCAACATCATCATCGTCATCACCATTATCATCGTAATAAAATCCATTGATCAGTATGGTTTGGACAGGTCTATCATGCATCATATTCCCTTTTTTTTATGAACAAGTCCAACAATAACTATAAAACAAAAGCAGAGCAGATGCCGGAAAGTAACAACAAAATTTCTTGAAATAAAACAAAAGTAATCAAATCTAAAAATGCAGTAAGGCATCAGCATGGAATATTTCCATATTACAAAATATTCTGAAAACCTCAACTCAAATTTCAAAACCAAGATTATAGGGATTTTGGTTATTGATTCACAAATGGTTACAAGATTTATGCTGATTCTAAAAATGGAATCAAAGTTTTAAAAAACAAATTAAAAAATAGAGGAAGAGATATGTTGGTTGATTGTCAAAATTTCTATATTTTTTTTTTCTATAAACAAATTAATTAAAATGAATGAAATTAATTTTCAAAAATTATGTTATATTCTTATTTAAACATGTCATATCATTTTTTGTAAAATGATATACTATTTTATTCTCATTGAGATGAATGAATTACGTTGTCTATGAGATTAATATGTGAGGATATTGACCATTTTTCATGACATCAGATCATTTACTACAGTCATTATCTCATGTGCTTAGACAGGAAACATAAATGCACATCTCAGCACTTGGCTGACAAATAGGTTCTGATACTACATCATAGATGCTTAGTATTAACATCAAGAACTCTTTTTCAATGATATATAAGCATGTAAATTTGTAAAAACAACCCTATGTCATCCTTGTTTGATGGATATAAAATTGTAAAACCAAAATGGCATTATAAAATATTCCAGGCATTTAATGGTTCAACACTTGAGTTTCCACTTAAGGTTGGTTACTGTTATTCAGTTTTTCCATTTTGCCATGTATGGATCGCATGTCAAGTGTAGTTTATGTAGTACCTCTTCCAAGAGACTTCACTTCAGATCTATAGTTCAGTCACTAATAAAATAAAATTTCAAGTTAAAAAAATATGAATAGCACATGACAACCACTGGTTAAGACAAAAAGACTACTTTCCCAAAACTGTAGATAAATGGGAGCATGTAAATGGTTAAAAAATATATGGCTAGCAGATGAAAGTATACAATGATTTGTTGATTGTCTCAGCTGGATCTTGATGTATATAGGCTTAAGCCATAAATCAGCAGAAAAGTAGAAAAGTGCAGATCATTAGTAATGTCAGAGAAGCAGTATCCTTTCTACACTTAGAAATCACTTTTAGGAGAATGTTTCACTGGCTACATAGTAGATGGGGAAAGGTAAAATAGTGAAGTGAGGTATATCTGTAGTTGGTGAAATGGGATGGCATACCCTTTATAATTTTTGAAAATGCTGTTTGCAGGATGTAGTATGTATAGCTCTTATCCATTAACCGTTGTGGGATGTAGTTTGTTTAATCTGATCCAGTTCATATTGTCTGAAGAACCAACTGAACAATGGGCAAACTTTGGAGTAACAGTCAACTGGATCAGTTTAAATAAATTATTACAGCCTATTAAGTACTTTTTCTCATGTAGGTTAAAAGCAATTTCTTCATATGCTTCTGTAATACATAATTACTAGCTCCTATTGGACTAGCCAACACATGCCAGCAAGGAAACTGGGTATTAAACAATGATAATGAAATAATGATGATGATGGTATATATATATGTATATATATATATATATATATATATATATATATATATATATATATATATATATATATATATATATATATATATATATTACGGAGATGCACTTGCATAGCAAGTGACCTAATCTGAGATCGTGTGCTGGAACGAAAACAATTGCAGCGTGGAAGGTGTTTATAAGCCATTTAAAATAACACACAAAATCCGTTAGATTCACTTCAACATTTAAATTTAATTTGTCAAAATATTTTCGTCGCTTTGAGACCGCGGCCTGTTCACTGACAAAATTCTGTGCTGCATCTGAGAAAGTAATAGTTAGTTCATGATATATATGTACATGTGTATGTATGTATGTATGTATGTATGTGCATGTACATGTGTGCGCGTATGCATCTGTGTACATGCGTATGCATGTGTGCATGCCTATACACATGTATGTATATACGTATATATGTATGTATGTGAGTATGTACGTATGTACTTATGGATGTACGTGAGTAATAGGGTGTGTAGACGTGTTTGTGTGTGTGTGTGTGTGTGTGTGTGTGTGTGCATTTGTATGTACATGTGAATGTATGTTTATGTACTGATATGTGCGTCAGTTCAAGTTGCATCCATAAGTACATACGTGCATACTCACATACATACATATATACATATATACATACATGTGTATAGGCATGCACACATGCATACGCATGTACACAGATGCATACGCGCACACATGTACACGCACATACATACATACATACATACATACATACATACATACATACATACATACACATGTACATATATATCATGAACTAACTATTACTTTCTCAGATGCAGCACAGAATTTTGTCAGTGAACAGGTCGCGGTCTCAAAGTGACGAAAATATTTTGACAAATTAAATTTAAATGTTGAAGTGAATCTAACGGATTTTGTGTGTTATTTTAAATGGCTTATAAACACCTTCCACGCTAGAATTATATATATATATATATATATATATATATATATATATATATATATATATATATATATATATATATATTTATATATATGCATGTGTGCACGTACACACGCACACACACATATACATGCAATGGCTTTTTATAAGGAGCATCAATTTTTATAATTCTGTAAATAATAATAATAGTAGTATTTTATAAGCTTAAAGCTTATGATTAATCACCGTGCTATGACTAAAGAAAAAAGTCTAATAATGGGTATATTAGACCTAGATTAAAAAACGTAGGTTTTCCTGTATGCCTACAGTAAAACCTACATTTTTCTGCCAAGGGCTTATATGCCCCATTATTAGACTATTTTCTTTAGTCATTGCATGGTGAATGCGTTTATGCTGTAAGCTTATAAAATAATATGTGTATTATCATCGTCATCATCATCATTTAACATCTGCTTTCCATGCTGGCTAATAGATAAACAGGTAGATAGATAGATAGATAGATACCTAAATACAGACACATACATACATGCATGCACAAATATGCATATGTGCACATGCATACAACACAATACATAAAAAGTAATATATTTACAGATTTACAAACCTCAAAAAGCTATCTTTATGAAGCAACTTATTGTTAAAAATACATTAGTTTGTGGAAATATATAGATTTCTGTATTTCTAAGCCTGGTTTCAGTTGGTTGACTTTTGTTATCGGAATCATATACAAGTCACATCTTTGCAAAATTCAACTGATATTGGTATTAAGGAATTATTTCAGGACAAACATATCAGACTAAGGTTGTTGGCATAAATTGCTTTTACAGAAATATAGAAGTCCGTGTATTCCATGTACGAAACCCTAAAGTGTTATTTATATATATATATATATATATATATATATATATATATACACACACATATATATATATACACATATATATATAAATAAATATGTGTATGCATGTGTGTGTGTGTGTGTGTGTGTGTGTGTGTGTGTGTGTGTGTGTGTGTGTGTTCCCTAGAAGTATTTGCTAAGAAAAGCTGTGAATGTAATTTTCTATTACCCTGTGGTTCAAAAGTTTAGTTTTATATATTATTTGGCATGGGAACATATTAATGCGATACTTTAAAAAAAAATGCCTCCTGGAGGTAAAAAAGATGGTTACAAACCTTGAGAAATTTATTGTTTTTATTTTGTATGTTTATCTTTTTAATCATGAAATTTATTATATTTACTTTAGTATGGGGAACTTAAACAATGAAATGATGAAAAGAAAGAGAAAAAAGAAAGAAAGAAAGAAAGAAAGAAGCTGGCATTAAGAAGTCAATGATATATTTTGTATTATATTTAATATTACGGCTATATCACAATCCTCATCATCGTCATCAATATTTTCAACAACAGCATTAATAGCAACAGTAAAACTTTCCTTTTGTTGTGTATTTACTCATTTATTTATTCATTTATTTTATTTATTCATTTACTTTTTACCATTCCACTAGAAGAGTCTTACTTCTTACTCCATGGTAACCTATTCACAATTTTTATCTCTATGGAAAAGTTACTTGCTCCAGTATAAAATATGATGATGGCTTTCCCCAAAGCAAAATGCAGCAATAGATTGAAAGTTGCTATTTTCAGCTTTTATGTTATCAGTCCGATAGATTTTTATCATTGTGTAAAAATATGAAGGCAGACAGAAAACTTCAAAGAAAATTATCTTATTTGGTTTCTAAGCATGCAATACCTAAAGGGAAGCTTTAATGTTTTGAAGATAAGATTAAATTTGCTACAGATATTATAATGTATTTCTCATGACATTATGTTTCATATATGACCCAGTGATAATATCATTCCTTTACCAATGTGGACCATGCAGTAAACAAAACTTAATGGTAGGCCTTTTTTTTTTTCATATGAAAATACTATAGTACTTCTTCAGAAGAAGCATTTAATGAACTACTCCAATTTTGATGCTATATGAAGCTTTTAGAAATCACTCGTGTTGTTTATACAATTCAGAAAGATTCATCTGAGCTTTAACTTCTTATTTTTCATAATCAATCATCAAAATCAAAGCCAGAAGGTATGCAAAAAGGTAAATAGATAAATAAAAATAAAGAAAGAACAAAAGTTTTAATCTTTCCTCTTCTCAGAAATATATAAGGTCATTGATTTCATAAAATGAACTAACCGAAAAAAAAAATAAAATGAAATAAATAAAATTTTTAAAAAATCATTACTCACTTGAGAATATTCCAAATATTATTTCTTTATAAAATTTTGGAATTTGGATCATACAATTATGCACTTAATATATACATTCATACACACATCACATATGAATATATGCTTATATTTATATCTATATTTTTATCCTATCACTTGCTCTCTACTCTCTGTACATGCGGGGGAGGGGTTGTATATATGTATATGTGTATATGCATGTGTATATATGTATATATATATACATACATACCTACATACATACATAGCAATGTGCTTGTATATATGAATACATACATATTCTTTTATTTGTTTCAGTCATGTGAATGCGGCCAACTTACAGGTGTATGTCTTTATTTTCTTTGTTGACATGAGTTGAAAGATACTGCAAATAGATAATCTTATTAAAAGTAATCATGAAATGAATAATGGCCCCTATTTTACCACTGCAGTAAGTGTATGGATCTGAGAGGGTAATATGTTGAATAAAATCATAACTGATCCTACTGTATTTTTTTTTTACCCAAAGCCAGTAACTTTTCAGCATTTGATAATATTGTTCCTAGTGCGTAACTGCTATTATGAATCAATAAACATTCTTCTTCCCCAAGAACTGTTCTATATCATCCATCAAGTTAGTGGATGGCACATCTCTGTTCAAAGAACAGTCAAATATATAAGGGCCTTGGTGAAACACTTCAACCTGTTGCTAAACTAGTTTACTTAGCAGTAATGGAGGAAATTTAAATAATGTGCATCGTTTACCAACTTTACAAGTCACTGACCTTTAGCAATGTTAAAGTTGCTGTCAAAACTTTAAAAACTGGCAATAACAAGACATGTTTATTGTTCTTTTATCTGTCAAAAGCATAAAAAGGAATTTCTTTGGAGTGCCCACCCAAAATCTGAGAACCTTCTCTGCCAATTCCACAGAAATGATGATTTGCATTGTTTGTTGTGAGACTGCTAATTCCTGTACTATTCAATATCTCTATCTGTGTGATCACAATTTTATGTGGGAAATTGGAAAAAAGAGCTATTTAAATTCTGATTTCAATGAGCCTCCTAAACATTAGAAGACTACAAATCACCACCAAGATCTAATGTAGGCAGACCACTGTACTAAAGAATTTAGGATTGTACCCTGCTAGATCACATTTTAGAAGTCCTACAAAACATTGCCTCTACAGCTATTATATAAAAGAATAATGGCAGAGAGCTGGCAGAATTGTTAATACTTTGGGGAAAATGCTTAGCAGCATCTCATCCATGTTTATGTTCTGAGTTCAAATTCTATCAAGGTCAACTTTGCATTTAATCCTTTTGAGGTCGATAAAATGAGTACCAGTTGAGCACTGGGGTTCATGTAATCAACTTACCCTTCCCCGAAATTGCTGGCCTTGTACAAAACTTAGAAACCATTATATGAAAGAACTGGCTTGAAATAAAACAGAGACTATCTATTAATAACACAACGTACCATCGACCTTTTTCATTTTCTCGGTACAATTGCAATATTTGTCTCTGCCTAAGCAGCAGTATCTCTAGAAGCTTCATATTGGTTGAGAAAATCTACAGCTACCTCAAACGTGACTATACAAACTTTGCAAAACTCAGAAAGTATGTCTACCTAAATAATATCCATCTCAGCATTCAAACAAAAATTCTTATCTACTGTGAAGTTCATGTTTTCATTCTCCTGATGAGCCACACACTGTTGAAACTGGCTATTGAATATGAGTATTTATCTTGACCAAAATTCCATTTGCATATCCCTTAAGAATGTTGCAAATTACTCAGTCTTTTGCTGTCGTGAATATTTCATGATTAAAGCTTCAGATAATTAATGAAAAGGTGTGGATAACATTAATTCTGCAGATCCAGACACATCATTAGTATTTTTTCAGTCAGATCAGGACAAGCAATAGTATAAACAAGCTGTTACTCTAGTATATATATACCCATTCATAATCTAATTCTGTTTGTGACTAGAGTAGTTACTTCAGTCTTTAATGATAGCTGTGTAGACCACATTGTGATCAGTCTTGCAATAGCATTAGCTATAGCAGAATCTTTGAAGGATGGACGTATTTAAATGCCTTCTTATATTCTAGAATTCGGTGGCATTGCTGTACTTTCTCACAGACAGGTCTGTTGATAAAGAATTGTTCAGCACAACCCAAAACTCCTTTCTTTGCTCCTATCTGTCCATCAGCCAGAATATTGTTTGCTCTGCCTGTATCTCAGAGACACACATTCAAGTGGCTAGTGTACAGTTTAAATATGCTTAAAAAACATGCTATGGGCCTATGATTTTTTTTTTCGACATCTGTAGATAAGTCCATGCATCAACTAGTATGTTACATTGTGTTCAGCATCACTTCTTCATCATTATTATTTAATGTCCATCTTCCATGCTGGCATGGGTTGGCCGGTTTGACAGGAGCTGACAAGCCAGAGAGCAGCACCAGGCTGTATTGTCTGCTTTGGTATGGTTTCTAGGGCTGGATGCCTTTCTTAACACCAACCACTTTACAGAGTGTACTGGATGCTTCTTATGTGGCACCATCACTGGTACTTGTTATGTGGCACCAACACCAGTAGGGTAGCCAAGTAACTTACAAGACAAAGACCTCTCAGGTGGGAGAGGGAGTGATAGAAAGGGAAGTGGCTTTCTGCCAGGTGAGAGGTTGATGAGAGTTTTCTTGCAAGGCATGATCTTCCTATAGAAATAATTGACTATCTGGTCCCTCCCACATGATTTTTCATTTACAGATTTGCAACAACTCTCAGGATTGCTTCACTGATGATGTCATATGTTCTAAAACATATATAACCATTTATTACATTGTACTCACTTCATTGCTCCTTTACATTTATTGCATTGTGGTTGTGCTGTCTATTTACATTCTAGATTCAATCACATAGAGACTCTACATCATTTCTGAAGAGAGCATTTTTTCAAACTTAATGGCATAACTTTTCTTGCTGTGTTATACATTTTGTGAGCTTAACATAAAACTATATTTGATAGTCCTATATTCTTGTCATTTCTAACAATAACAATTTACTTATTGTTCATAACTTATATTTGAGAACAATTAGAATACACAGAAGAATTTCTTGATCGCAATTCACGTAAATTTTGGATAGTCTATCTGATGGTTCATGAATAAATCCTTCACCTCAATATTGTATACAATTATCTGATGTTTTTATGCAATTTGTCGATGTTGTTTTCTGAGAGAGGCAATTCATTATGATTGTGTGTTATCATTTTGATCAATCTCCATTATTTGCATCTTTCAGTAAATGTTAATTTGCAGCACTAGGATATTCAATGTCCAAAACTGGAAGCTTCAATTTATGTTAGGTGTTCAGTAACAACTAGAACAAACAAGAATAACAGAATAGCAATGAGTGGTTCAAGGTTTCCTGTCATAATAATTTTTTCATTTTATGGATTGTTGATGTAACCAGAGAAGTTTTCTTTAAATTTTACTGTGAACGGTATTTTGAGCTGTTTGTACCCTTCACTCATTTCTATTTATTCCTAAGCATGTCCATGTGATGGTGGCAGTTATGTGTTTGTGTTATTATTATTGTTTTTATTTTGGTTACACTTCATGCTTTTAGCAATTTTCTCAAGGGCAAAATCTAATAGGTTATCAATACTATTATCTACTCTGCATTTTAGATTGCTGATTTGGCTAGATATAGCAGCATACATTTTCTCAACAAATGTAACTTGCTGACTCAATTACTTTGCACAGAAATGGGGGTAAATGGAGTATTTTACATCCAAATAGTTCTTCATCCTTTTCATGAAATTGATTGAAGGATCTTACCTGACCTTTTTGCAGAATCGGTATCAATCCAAATTCAATCCTGTTTACAAAAATTTCTCTTGATATTTTGACAACCTGCAATAAGTGACCCTGATTTCCTGACTTCACATGACATATATCATAGTAATACACATGTTATTTAATTTTACTGCTTTATTACTGCCAGCATTTTCTCTGAAAAAGACACTTCTCTGCTTTTATCTAAAGAAGATAACCCTTTTTTCCTTTTTTATATATTTTGCTAGATTTGTAATAATGATAAGCGTTTTATGGGTAGTATTCATTACATAAAAGAATGAACCATCAGCTCTGCTGACACGACTGACTTATATCTGTATGCATCTGTTATGTGTACTTGTATCTATGCATAGATGTATGTTATTTTCCTTTTTAATTAATTTTTGAATTCTTCCTATAAGGAAGAAGCTGAATTCTGACAAAGAAAAATAAGTTCCATCAATTGAACTTGGATTATAAAAAATGACATGTTACATGTTGAACAGTAAAAGAATCTTTAATAATTTTACTGTTCTACTTACAGTTTCTATCTGTAAAGTGCATTTTCACTGGTCCCTTTCTTTGCCTGAAAACCATAGATTATCACATAGATAAGTAATGCCATAACCAAAGGCACCAATAATTATAGCTGTAAATACATGAATTTATAATCTGAGTAGAGAAGCTGTAGATTTCAAAGAATTTCCCTGTCAATATTCTCTTTCTCACCAATTTTGAAAGAAATGTTCAGACTTGTTAAGCGATTAACTCTATGACTACATGATTTCCTTTTCTTCCCCAAACAACTACATTGGGCCTGTTTATATTTGGTAGAAGTTTTGATTGGAATTTTCCACAAATATTCCTTTTGTTGATTTATGTATTTATTCAACAATATATTTTCTATATATATATATATATATCCTACAGTAATTTTTCCTCTGAACAACAGCATTACATATTATTTTAGCAATATCACGTTGTATAGGAAGGTAGTACCTTGACATTTTTGAACAGCTGCAGATCCCATGTGTAATGCCTTCTGCAGAAATGTGATATAATCGTAATTTTCTATCACATCTTGGGAGTTTTAAAGCTACATTGTCTTTGTCTAAAGGACACTAACCCTTCTACTACTAAAGAGCTACTAAAACCTTGGTTTTATGGTACAAGCTTATTCTTGAAATTGATCTAAATTAAAATCTATCAAAATTTCAATCTGATTTCTGCTCCAAACGCCAGCTTAATAATGATATAGTTATTTTATTAAATTCTTCACAATTTTCAAAATTAGTTGAAACAGAGAGTGTAATTTTAATAAAAATTTGGTAACAAAAGGGTAAATGCACCTTTCTATAATATATTTTCTTCAAAACGTACTTATTATGTGGAACAGATTAGATATGAAGACCATTGATGTAAAGATTTTGTGTTTAGGGAGCAGTTTTTTTAATGTTCAGCTATCAGAAGAGAATATTTCTTCTCATCAAACATTATTTCTTTATTAGGGTGTTACAAAATCCAGCTGGCTTCCAGCATTGTAAAGATATTTCTAATATAGACCTTTAGCTCTTCTACAAAGAAGTTATGGATTATATTGGTGTGTCTTGTTATTGTAGAGCCTAACACATAACTACTGTATGTTTTTAAAAGAAATTATTGTATTTAGTGCCAAGTAAACAGAAACAAACATAGACAGTATCCTTGGAATATTCTCTTTGAAATATTTATAACCTGAGAGACAATTGTTCCACATTCAATTACAACTTGGAAGATTGTTGGCCAAGTCTTTGTGAGGCTTTTAATGGTAGTAACTAAAGCAGCAGTGCAATGAATATATGTATGTATGTATGTATGTATGTATGTATGTATGTATGTATGTGTTTGTGTGTGCATGCATGCATGTGTGTTTGTATGTATAGATGAATGTATGCATGTATGTGATTTTTCTTTGAGTTTAATAAAAACTCTTCTTGAGAGATTTCAAGCCAATTGCTAACAAAGCAAGATTTCCTCGTGTTTGTAAATATGTGGTTGAGTTGGTGTATTGGTTGAGCTGTCTATGCATACACCCAAGTGTTTGCATCTATTCACATAAGAATCTCAGATGGCGAACTTTTGGAATGTCTTACAAATCTTCACATTGCCACTAATAGATTGGATTTGGAGAATCCATATCAGTTTCCTTTGCTTTTTTTCTTTGAAAGCGAGTGTTTCAAAGTTTTTATGCAAAATATATGTATGTATGCATGGGCCTGGGAACAGGGGGTGCAGGTGGTGCAAGTGCACCCTCTAGAATTTTTGCAGAGTGCAGAACCAAAATTTGCAGCCCTACTTATTTTTCTCAGGTTTACGAAACAGTGAATAAAAAAATGATGAGTAAAAAGTAGCTTGAAGTTAGGTTCCTTCTCAAAGAACAAATCACAAAAATAAATAACAGAAAAAAAAAACAGGACCTTGTTTGTAAAAAATTTTGGACCTGGGTTTGCACCCCCTAAGCAATTTTGTTCCTGAGCCACTGTATGTATGTATGTATGTATGTATGTATGTATGTATGTGCCAGTGTTAAAATGGGGGTAGCTGATGAAGGAAAATGTTCTCTATGTGGCTTGTGTGTTTTCTGTACTCTGGTTATTATTATTTTGTCTACGTTTTGTTTGCAATGTCCTGTACCCAGATATGCACCTATATATACAGGTAGACGTAGGTATGCACATACCTGTACGTATATATGCATATACTCATTTATTATTTGTTTTACATATATATATATATATAACTACATGTATATAAATATAAACTAACTTTTGTTTTTTGTTTTTTTTATAAGTGCTGAAATGTGTATTGCAAGATCTAAATAAGATGATAATTTAATTTCAAACACAGATTAATTTGTCATGGTAAAGCACTTGGCAGGAGTCTTGAAGGGATGTGGGTTTGAGACCCATGGCTGGTTGTTGACAATTTTTTTCTGCTTTGTAAGGGTAATATACCCAATATTTCTGCTATTATACAGCATTTCTGCATTTGAAAATAAATTATCATCTTATGTGTATCTTGCAATACATATATAATCAAATTTGCTTGTATGTCACTGCAGTGTCAGATGACTATGTTACATTATAATCTTTTCATGTTTATGTTGTTGTTGATTAAACTGGCAAATCCACCAAGAAGCCTTGGTGGAGAGGGTTGGATTTTAAACACCCAGTGGGATTAAAAATAAAATCTAATGATGAATGAATGCAGGAGT